>NC_057796.1:472097826-472103635 GCF_018294505.1 Triticum aestivum
GGTCAGCACTTGACGGCGGCCGCCGTTAGGAGGTAACGTTGCCGACGGCCAGGGCCGTCGACATAGATGTACGGACACCGTCGGGATAGGTCCTATGCCGACGGCCACCCGGGCTACGCCGACGGATATGTTGCCGACGGCCCTATGCCGACGGGGGCCGTCGGCATAGGCCTGTCCCGACGGCCAGTCAGGGCTATGCCGACGGCCCTGGCCGTCGGCATAGGGTGCGATTCCGGTAGTGTACATGGTCCTCGCTCTCTGGGAGAGAAGATAGAGCCGGCCGGCCGGGGCTTAAGGCCACGATTCGATTTGTCTGTCCCGTTCCTCCTTCTTTAACTGCCCGTCCCGTCCCGTCCCCTCTAGGGCTTCCCGTGCGTCCACGGCGAGCTCAAAGTATCACGGCGACAACATTGGGTTGCCGCTACCGTGAGGCCATTTAGGCCTCCTTTGGTTTGTAGGAATTTTGTAAGAACTCTATAGGATAAGATTTGCAAAGGAAAAATTCCTTTGAAGCCTTTGGTTTATAGGAATGGATATCTATTCCTATGTAGGGTACCAATCAATCCTTCATATTTTGAAGGAAAAAACATTAGCCTAGACACAATGAAAAAATTCCTATCTTATACACCAAATGACATCTCTTTCTTTATAAGAATTGAGATGCATGTCATCTCACTTCCTACGATTTTTCTATTTCTATAAAATTCCTATCTTATGAACCAAAGGAGGCCTTATTGCCCTTCACCTTCCATGGCGCGTCGTGCCTGTCGGCCTATGATCAGTGCATGATCCGCCTATTCGAGCGCGATGGGTGCGTGTACTTGCCGAACCGCCGGTCGACGCAGATATATACTTGTGTATGCGCTCGAATCTTCGTACGCAAACTGTGGGCGTCCACGTACCAAGAGGAGAGGTGCAAAGCAAATTGAGGAGCAGCCGAATAGTCAAAAAAATATCCATGGCTCACCATGCCTGGCTCAGGACTCACTTCTGACTACTTTACTGAGCGCGGCTGCCGAATTTGATGGCGCTATCGCTGCTGGGTGCTGCCATGGCCATGCCATGCCGCCGCTCCGTCGAAAGGGAAGGCGGAAAACGACCAAAAGCGGCTCTCTGCATACATACACCACATACAGATATATGCATGGATGCGTGCGTGCGTGGGGTGGATGGATGTGTGTGTCATGCGCGTGAATAAAATGGTGAAAATGAACGAAACTGGTCTTTTTCTGAACCTTCAAAAGAAAATGAACCTAATCTGAAAATATTTCGTAAACTGGCTCTTTTGCAAGACTCCCTGAGCTAGGACGCCTTTTACACGTCGCTACCATGACGCCCTAGCCTGGGCGTCATACAAAAAGAGACCAGTTTGTGAATTTTTTCCAGATTATGGTCTGTTTGTGTTGAAGTTCCATAGAAGGGTCAGATTCGTCCATTTTCACCCCTGCTACTAGACGTGATGATGATGACCATCATCATGGTCTACTCATGGCAGAGCCAGCCCCAGGACATTAAACAAAGGCGTGAGAGTACACTAGGACGGACGGACCCTCGGTGTAGCTACAGCTACTAGGAGACATCGGAGGGCAAGCAAATAAATTGCCGAGTAAAAAAAGGCTGCCTATAGCCTACTGCTACAGGAAGTGCACAGCTACACTGGCGGCGACTGTGGCTAGCTGCGTGCGAAACTGAGACGGGCTAGGCCACCTATCTCCTCGCTTTTATCGGGCGTGGGGCAGCGCTAACGTTGGCAGCAAGGAAGCAGTCGTCCCCGTCGTCGTCGTCGTCCAGCGGCACTGCAGGCAGGCAGCCTCTGCGCCGCGCGCTCCTGGGGACCCGGGCGCTCGGTTCCGTTCCATGGATCACGAGCGCCCCGCTCCTGCTGACGACGCTGCCAGTGCACGGCACTGCCGCTGCGTCGTGGTAAATGTGCGTCCGACGTGCTCCTCCGTTGACGGACGCCCGGCGTGCAGCGTCACCGGTGTCCGTTGCCACGGCGATTAAATCGGCTCAGATCACGCTCGCGGTAGAAGATCATCACATTTCCTCGGACGGTGGGTTAGTTTAATCGACTCTGGGCGATGCAGTCGTACGTTGCATGGTGGAAGATTGATTGATTCTGCACTGTGGCGTGGGGACGTATGGTGGTGTGTGTTCGGGCCATGGGCCGGGCGGGCCTACGGAGCCGCTCCTGTGTCGAGTGCAGTACTTGAACAGTCAAGAGGCTTGTTGGCTTGCCACGAGAGGCTAGCTACGAACTTGGCTACGCTCCGAGTTACTGGATGTCTGGGCGATATCTACGAGCAAGCTGTAGCCTGTAGGTACTAGTGAGTAGCTAGAGAGACAGCCGGGATGGGGCTGAGGATGACAAGACGGGCCGGGGACACGCCCCTCTGCTTTTCCGGGCGCGAGCAGAGCAGAGAGAGACACACAGGGGCATCCACATCATTTCCACCCAGAGAGACAGAGAGAGAGAGAGAGAGAGAGAGAGAGAGAGAGAGAGAGAGAGAGAGAGGGGGGGAGTGACAGGGGGATCGGGGCAGCCATGTCAATCCGTGAACGCTGTTGCGTGCGCCACTCTGCCCCCGTGTCTCCCCCGACCCGAGCCCGCCCCCGTGCGTGCTGTGGACAACACGCTTGGCCAGAACCAGAGATGTGCAACAAATAAAGCAGCGACTGAAAGTTTCTTTATAATAAAAACTCTCGCCCGTGCCGCGCGGGGGGCAAGGCGGAGGTACAGCGCCTCGCGTCACGTCGTGGGGATTGTCTGGTCGACGTTGCCGCCGTCGTCGCCTCCTCGCCGGATCCGTCTCCTCCTACTTGCATTGCCCGGGGCCTGGGCTTGGGTGGGGGCTCGGCCGATCCGTGAATCGTCGACGCCAGCCGAGGGAACGGGTGCACGTTGCTGTCGTACTACTTACCATGCGACCGGTGTTAATGCTGCCCCATAAGCGCTCATTTGGTAACGCAGGATCCCCCGGGAACCGGTCGAAAACCAAGGCGCACAATCCACAGGGCAAGGCAGCCCGGGGAAAGCCCACGGTGTATTTGGTCGCTGGCCCGCCACGGGTTTCCCTTCCCCATCCGTGTCGTTTCCACGGGGAAACAAACCATGCCTGTAGGGTTCGGGCAAAAAACCCTCGAGGCAACGGTGCGGCGCTCTTCGATCTCCTTCGCTAGCAATCCCACTACCTCCACCGATTGTTCCACAGCAATGGCTTTCTCTTCCCTCCGCGGCGGGGACGGCCCGGCGGTCGTCCTCCTCCGACAAGCAAGGTATAGTTCTCCCCCCTCCTCTCCCCCTCGGCCCACCACTACCGGCCAACACCTGGTCTCTATCCAGTTCATGCCCGATGCACCAGATCCACGAACGTGAGCACCACCGATTCCTCTTCTTTCAGCTAGTTGAAATCTTGGGAGTGGTGTATTACGGATCTTGCAAAGAGCAGTTCTATAGTATCTCTCCTCCCTTTTCCCTTGGTGTCCAAACAGCAATAGAGTATTTCCCAGGGATCCGAAGTGACCACGGAAATCCCCTGTTGGGGGTTTATTGCCCAGGTTTTAACATCACCGACAACCAAACAAGCCCTAAATAGGTGTTGTGAATCGCGCGGCCGAACGCCGGGAGCGGCGAGAATCGGTCAAGCGGCTATGGCTAGCTATAGGCCTATAGCTACCGGAACTGAAAGAGGATCAAGGTATAGTTCTGTTTTGGATCGTGATGTATCCGAGCCAGACTTTAGTCGGTCATGTGACTCATCTCTACCGAGTGAATTGCAAAAAACCACCACATTTAAAGTTCACTTTCGGAATCGCCACCACATTTCTTGCGCGTCCCAAAAATCTACCAATTTCCTTACAAATTTTCTCAATAAACACTAATGACCAATTTGAACGATTTAATCCAACTTCTGACCAGTTGGACCCACTTGTAAGTGCTGATGTGGCACTAAAAGTTAAAGAAAATCGCGTTGACTGTTCGTGAGGATCCCCTGTCCGGACGAGCTCCGTCCTCTTCCTCTCTGTCGTGCGGCGAGCCGGTCTCCAGCTCACGCCCAGAAATCGCCGCCGATCTCCAGTTCACGCCTACGAGCTCATGGCCGCCGCTATACGGCTTGGCGCGCGCTGGTCCGGTGCTATTGGAGCGGCCGACCATGAGTGTGGGGGCGTGCTTGAGCTTCTGTGCGGCGGTGCTGCGATTCCCGATCGAGGTCGGGATGCCCGCCGAGGAGCTACCGCGCATTTTGTGGCCACCACGCCCTGGGTCGCTGCAACCAGGAGCCTGCCTTGGTGCGCCGGCCGGAGAGTTGCATGTCCCGCCGCCGCTCTCCTCGCCCATGGCAGTGGACGTGGTCGCCAGAGTCGGCTTTCCGAGCCCCTCCACCATCGCCTATCTCCCCTCCGGCGGTGACGTGCTCATGGCAACCCTCCTAGGGATCCAATTGTAATCTGATTTTGTTTCTAGGGTGCTTTGTGAAATTTTTCAGGGACCCTTGTGTAAGTTCAGCTGATGATTGGTGGGCCCCATGTCTAACTTTGTGGTCAACAAACGGTGTTGACTGTTTCATGCCATGTCAGCGCTTACAGGCGGGCCCTTTTTGTCAGAAATTGGGTTAAATTGCCCAAATCGTTCATTAGTGTTTATCGAAAAAATTTGTTAGAAAACTGGTAGATTTTTGGGACGAGCAAGAAATATGGTGGCGATTCCGGAAGTGAACTTCAAATGTGGTGGTTTTTTGCAATTCACTCCATCTCTACCAATACACACCTGTCTTTTTCATGTAAGATGCACTGCTTGCCAATAGCACGATACAGTACTTAACAAGTGGGCTTTTGATTTGTGGCCACCAAGATGATTCTGAGCTACCCCTGGCTAAAGCGATTGCCTTCACATAAAGTGCATGGTTTGCTACTGGCTACAAAGAGATGGATGCTACATATAGTTCTACACCCTTGCTACCACCCATGCCAGTCTGTTTGCTACTCCTAGTCCCACAGTCCCACTCCGCTTCGGCGCCATGAATTTGCGGCTTCGAAATTGCTTTGCACACGATCTTTGTACATACGATCTGATGTGTCTCTTCACGCACAGGCAGCAGGACGCATACATGCATCCACCCAACGCATGCATGCATGCATACCTCTGTGTATCTGTATCTATGCACAGAGAGAACACTGCCCACATCATATATCTACAGCGACGTGCGTGCTGCTAGAATAGATGTGATGATGATGACCATCGTCATCGCCTACTTAGGGCATCTTCAATGATTGTAAGATAGTTGTTGGTAGACTTTGCCACATAAGATTTTTGATAATGTGTCATACAATAAATGAGGGAAGAGAGGAAGGTTGTATGTACATGAAATATCACCCTTGCACAAGCTCCAATGTAGAATGAGAGAACCTTATTTATTATCTCATATCCTACTAGGCAAACTAGATACAACCCATTGGAATTGTTGTATGTTAAGGTGTTGGTTGATGACATGACATATTTTACCAACAAGCTAACATACAAGCTGTTGGAGATGCCCTCATGACAGAGGCCCAGGACACAAACGTGCATTAAACAAACGTGCACGCCAGGACCCTCTCGGTGTGGCAAAATTTCGTGTTTTGACCCTTTTGACAAACAAAATCAAGATCTGACCCTGGTTTGAATTTTTTTCGAGATTTGCCCTTTTTCCTACCGCGAGGGCCTCTGGCGGTAGGGTTACACAGCCTACCGCCAGGGACCCTGGCGGTAGGAAACTTATCCACGTCAGCGCGCGGAGACGGCGTCGTCCCCCCTCCGTCGCACCCTACC
>NC_057796.1:472403789-472511507 GCF_018294505.1 Triticum aestivum
GAGTCTTCGGGAAGAGGGGCCGGACACCGGATCCGTTCCGCTTTCTTTATCCAGCCCTGGAAAAAGATGGTTTGCTTAGTGTCTTACCAAAGGATATCTGATTATGGGGTGTTCGGCGGACAAGTACTTACCATGGTATCTGGACGGTTACAGTCTAGGCCGGTGTCTTTTGTGGTCTCCGGCCATTGTCCTCGTTTCCCGCAAAATAATTTCCACATCCCTTCGTGCGTAGCGCCAAAGAAGTGCTGAAGAGTCCATGGCCCTTCAGGGTTAAACTCCCACATGCGGAGAGGCCATCACTGGCACGGCAGGGTCCGGCGGACTAGCATTACCTGAATAACGTTGACAAGATCGATATCCCTCTCAATGAGGTTTCGGATGCGACTCTGTAGAGTCCGCACTTCGTCAGCTGATCCCCAGTCCAACCCCTTATTAATGCATGATGCAAGCTGAATTGGGGGGCTGGATCGGAACGCAGGCGCAGTTGCCCACTTGGAACCACGGGGCTCGGTGATATAGAACCACTCTTGCTGCCATAACTCGAAAGATTCTTTGAAGGATACTTTTAGCCAGATAGCGCGGGTAAGCTTCCTCACCAAGGCACCACCGCACTCCGCCTGCTCCCCCTCCGTCACTTGCGGTTTCACATTGAAGGTCTTGAGCCACAAGCCGATGTGTGGAGGAGTTCGGTGGAAGGCTTCGCACGTGACAATAAACGCAGAGATGAGAAGAACAGAGTTCAGGGCGAGATCGTGAAAATCAAGTCCATAATAGAACATGAGCCCCCGGACGAAGGGATTGAGGGCGAAGCCTAGCCCTCGGAGGAAGTGGGAAACGAACACGACCCTCTCGCCGGATCTAGGGGTAGGGATAACCTGCCCTTCCGTGGGAAGCCGATGGAGGATTTCTGCGGACAGATACCTTGCCGCCTGAAGCTTCGTGATATCCTCCTCTGTGACAGAAGAAGCCACCCACCGGCCTTGACGGCTGGATCCGGACATGACTGAGGCTCGCAGAGATTGAAACCTGGGTGTTGGAACTCGAGGTAGTAAGGGTTGAGGAAGAAGCAAGCGTGGAGAAGAAATACGTGTCTGTACCCCTTTATAAAGGCTGTGAATATTGAACGCCTCCTCCTGGGCCTTAAAACTTGCCTATTCCCAAGGAGTTGTACCCTAAAGACGGTTGGGTTACCCACGTCCGAGTTGATAAAGAATCCCTTAATAAGGGGACACGATCTTTGCTTGGATAAGACGTGCCAATGACAACCGCGTCTCAGAACGTGGGGCAGCAGGCGGGAAAACGGTCTGAAATAATGACCAGACAGACGTGATATCATGTTGTAAAAAGTTGCCAGAGGATTGGACTTATAAATTATTATGCCCTCTGTGGAAGTATAAGCTACTTGTGTTGCAGAGCCGAACTCGATCATCCGAAGACCATTGTGAAGTATCCGGAAAGAAGGGAACCCGCCTTGCAATGCCGAAGACAAATCTGCGCGCCGGACTCCTCGTTATTGAAGCCAGGTTCAGGGGCTACTAAGGGAGTCCTGGACTAAGGGGTCCTCGGGCGTCCGGCCTGTTAGCCATGGGCCGGACTGATGGGCCATGAAGATACGAAGACCGAAGATTGCACCCGTGTCCGGATGGGACTCTCCTTGGCGTGGAAGGCAAGCTTGGCGACCGAATATGTAGATTCCTTTCTTTGTAACCGACCTTGTATAACCCTAGATCCTCCCGGTGTTTATATAAACTGGAGGACTTAGTCCGGAAGGGGAGATACTCATTACCATAGTCATACAGGCTAGACTTCTAGGGTTTAGCCATTACGATCTCGTGGTAGATCAACTCTTGTAATACTCATATTCATCAAGATCAATCAAGCAGGAAGTAAGGTATTACCTCCATAGAGAGGGCCCAAACCTGGGTAAACATCGTGTCCCCTGTCTCCTGTTACCATCGACCCTAGACGCACAGTTCAGGACCCCCTACCCGAGATCCGCCAATTTTGACAGCGACAGGAGCCGCTAAGGAGGCCATGATCCAGGCAGGTCTAATGATGGACCGACTGAAGGTGGTGTATGACACCAGCAAGGCCGCCTATGACGCCAGCTCTGCCCTCCAAACCAACGTCCGAGTAAGTGAGATTGTAAGTTGATTTCTGATTGGCTTTCAGCTTGACCTTTGTTCTGTTAGGATATGCTACTTAAAAACTGCTACTTTATTATTCGTAAGATGTCGATCTGTTTCTTGCATCTGTACACCCAGTGGGTGTCTCATGTAGTTGCGTGTAGCTCCTTTCGCTCCAATTAGACAGGTCGTGTCGAGTGAATTCTTGGTCCAGTGGGGGCACGCTAAGTGCACCCACTGGGTGTAGTCCCCGAGACCACTGTTGACTGTTGGCAGTCGACGGTGGTCTTTAGAACTCCCTCTCTCCCTTTTTTTACTCCTTCCACTCGGGCTGGGCAGGCCATGCCTAGTGGTAAATCAAGCCAGTGGGGGCACGCTAAGTGCACCCACTGGGTGTAGTCCCCGAGACTACTGTTGAATGTGTGATTCAGCAGCGGTCTTAGAACTCTTTTTGTTGTGGCTATTTGATCTTGCATACTTTCCATTCGGAAGTAACTGATCTTCGTTTCTGTCGACTGACTTATCTTTTTGTTGGTTGCAGAGAGCTTGTGAACTTGGAACCAGGTATGTTGATTTGGAGAAGAAGCGGATCCAACTCAATCTCGACCTGGAGTTAGCCAAGGAGAACTTGAAGAAAGCTCAGGATGAAGCAACTATCATGGGAGGTAATGATTTGTCGACTGCTCGCCTTGTCATCTTTTCCTTTTCTTCTTTTGAACCGAGTGACTCCACTCGAACAGATGTGCGTAATGAAAACCGTCAACTCCAATCTCGTCTGAAGAATGTTATTTCTTTAGACAAAATGAAGCAGGCTCTGGAGCAGAAGGATCTCCATCTTGCAGCGGCGCAGAAGACAGCGCGTGAAAAGACTGAACTTGCCGACAAGAAGCTGGCTTCAGTCGGAAAGTTAGAAGAGGAGAACGCCAAGCTGAGAACTGTTGTTGATGAGGCGAAGAAAGAAGTCGTGCAGCTGAAGGAGGAGAAGGTAGCTTTGGCCGACAAAGTTGATGTTCTCACTCGGAAGAGGGACGAACTGGAAACTTATCTGGGTGGTCTTGCCAAGAAGATGTTCCTTATGCTTGACGGTATTTTCTCTTACCCGACTGACTGCAAAAAACTTCTTCGCCACGTTACTGCCAATTCATTACTTTTCTTGTGCGTGTAGAATTCTGTCAGAATTTTGAAGAAGAAACTAGGCCGATTGAAACAGGACTGGACCCCATCAATTCTCCCATCAAGGATGAAGCTGCTATGAATGTACTCCGACTGGAATCCCGCCTCGCCAGCGTCTTGGATTACCTTGCCCAACTGAAAGTGGCATTGTCGCGGATCGACAAGGAGCTCTGGCCCGAAGATGTGTTTCAGAATGATCTCGAGTCACTGATGACTCGACTCAACGAAATCCCTGACCAAGTGCAGGCGTGGAAGAAGTCATCTGCTCGCTGTGGTGCTGACGTGGCTCTATCTTTGGTTCGTGTTCACTGCAAGGACGCCAAGGAAGAGAAGTTGAAGGCTCTTCAGGTGGCCAACACCAAGAAGCTTCAATTTTAGTCTTTCATGGAGACCTTTATCGATGCATCCACCCGTATTGCAGACGGCATTGACTTGGACACCTTCGTCGAGCGAGCAAGTCCTCCTCTTGCCGAGTAAAAAACTTGATAACTTGACCTTATTTGCCTCGGAATGCCGAGTGGTTTTGTAACCGTTAAACTCTTTCGGGCTTAGGGCCCGAGTACTTCCGCTGGTGATATTTATCATTGATGGATTTATCCAAACTTGGTTGTTTTATTTGGATGCAGTTTCTTTTGTCTCCGTTGTCTTCGGATTTTTTGATTTAGGTGAATCTAGGATCACAGTTGAGTCTTCGAGTAAGAGGATTGCTCTTCACTCGGGATAGATGTTGTACTTGTGGCGCAGTTCAGAGTGCAACAAGATGTTGTACTTCTGGTGCAAATCAGAGTGCAACCAGACGTTGTACTTGTGGTGCAGCTCAGGTGCAACCAGACGTTGTACTTGTGGCGCAGCTCAGAGTGCAACCAGACGTTGTACTTGTGACGCAGCTCAGAGTGCAACCAGGTCTCCAAGTGAGAGGATTGCTCATCACCCGGAGTGTTTTTGAAACTTAGGCGAGTACGAGGTCGCAGCTAAGCCCCCGAGTGAGATGATTGCTCTTCACTCGGAGTGTTTTTGAAACTTAGGCGAGTACGAGATCGCAGCTAAGCCACCGAGTGAGAGGATTGCTCTTCACTCGGAGTATGTTTTGAAACTTAGGCGAGTACGAGATCGCAGCTAAGCCCCCGAGTGAGAGGATTGCTCTTCACTCGGAGTATGTTTTGAAACTTAGGCGAGTACGGGATCGCAGCTAAGCCCCCGAGTGAGAGGATTGCTCTTCACTCGGAGTATGTTTTGAAACTATCGGGTACATGCCTTAGATAAAACTAGTACGTAGTCTCCAATAAGAAGGTAGTAAAATAAGAATCACTCTCCCTGATTGCATGAACACACATTCCTCTCACTGCCATCACAGTAATTGATTTTATTCTAGTGCAGCGAGATCCAGTTGCCTTTTATTAGGTCGCTGATTATTTAGTTGTCCCTAATTAAGCTTCTAACTACCAAATTAGTTCAGGGTATTTTTGAATAAAATTCTCATCAATTTTGTGCCTTGGTTACCGCGCCTCAAAAATGCATCTTACATAAAGAAACAGAGCGAATATATGTCATTTAAACTTTCATGTTTCTTGCTGCTATATAAACATGTAAACTCTTACTCCCTTTGTAAATTAATATAAAAGCGTTTAGATCACTAAAATAGTGATCTAAACACTCATATATTATTTTACGGAGGGAGTATCATTTATTGTCAACGTAGACAGACGTGGAAACCCGAACCATCAATGATGTAGTATCGATCCTACGATGCCACCTTACACAACGTGCACGGGGTAACATGCTTGCTATGTGGGTGGCTAAATAAGTACCATATCACAACTCCATTACAGATTCGCAACAAAATATATACAACAACTCTGACGAGTTAAATTAAACAAATGAATGCATTATAAGGGCCTTACGGATACATTATAAGGGTGTTACGACCAAGATACAACTCACAACAAAAGTGAATATACCTTAGACAGGTAAAGAATGCAAATGCCTTAAGAAGGCTTTAGAGAAAAGTGATTTTTTACACAAACATTTTCAAATCCATGAACTTTTTTAGAATTAAGAAACTTTTTAAAAATTAATGAATATTTTTTATTTACGGACATTTTGAAAATTTACAAATAATTTCAAATTCATTAACATATTCTGAGTTCTGGAACATTTTCAAATCTGATTTAACAAAAAAAATGAACATTTTATTATTCATGTATTTTTTAGAATTACAATTAAACCAACCAAAATGTAAAAACAAACTGAGAGAAAAAAGAAAGGCGTGCTCTCGTTCGGGGACTGAATGAGCCAATGCGCTCGGGTCAGCCTAAGGAAAACCACGCATGATATGTATCGCCCTATGCAAGGAATACGACAACAATGCCTCATGCAATGCCGTCCATGGGCCAGCCCATTAGAAACAGCTTTTGGACCAATTTTAGGAAGCTTCTCTCAAAAGTTTGGGAAGATCCAGACCGAACTTTCTGCTTTTTTGCTTTTAATTTTGTTTTCCTTTTTGACTTATTATTATCTTCTTTTTTATATTCATGAATAGTTTAAGATTGATGGACTTTTATTAAATTTACGAATATTTTTAAATATGTGAATTATTTTCAAATTCATGAATGAAATTCCAAATTTGTGATCACTTTTTAATCCATGATTTTATTCGAAATCATGAACTTTTTTAATTTTCCTGGGTATTTTTGAGTTCATAAACATTTTTCAAATCCATGATTTTTTTTCATATTTGAGGACATATTTTCAAATTAATGAACACTTCACAAAGCTAAGAATATTTTTTGAATTCTCAAACATTTCTCAAATATGTGACTACTTTTTGAGTTTGTAGTCATATGCGAAAATCTCGAGCATTTTGTGAATTTGTAATCATATTTCCAAATCAATCAACACTTTCAAATCAGCGAATATTTTCCGAATTTGCCAATATTCCCACACAATTTTTTTTAATTCATGGACAATTTTCAAATCCATGAACATTGTCCAAATTCACTAACATATTATCTTCGATATTCCTAAACATTTTTTCAAATCCACGAGCATTTTTAATGCGCTAACATATTTTTAAAACGCGTAAATTTGAATTCGCAAAAAAATTTAAAATCACCAATTTTTTTATTCTTGAATTTTTTTTCAAAACCATGAAAATCCTTTATTTATTTTAAATTCGCGAAATTGTTTTAGTTCGGAATATTTTGTTCTAATTTGAAAACATTTTCTGTATTCATGAACACATTTTAAAAATCTGTGAATATTTTTTGTTCGCAAACATTTTTCAAATTTGTGATCATTTCATGATATTATTTGAAACCATACCTAGTGACACAAAAAAGGAAAAACCCAAAAGGCAAATTTTTAGGGGCGAAAACAATATATACATTCATAAATGGTTGTAGGGATACAAATAATGTTCAGAGTTACTACCCTACTTGTCTCCCAGCATCGAGGATGCATCCCAACATCCATACATGTCTCGAAGCATCGAGTTTGCAGGCCGCTCTGGCCAGATTATGAGTCTCCAAGTTACTGTCTATCTTCTCATGTTTAATGGTCACTGACGAGAATCCAGGAAGTATGGATTAGATATCTTGTAGGAGTATAATCATCATGTTCGCTTCAAGATAGAGCTACAAATCAGGGAGCACCTATTGGGCGCTTTAGGCGCCAGGGAAGCTCCCTAGTGTCCATGCTTTGGCACTACTGGGCTGGCCCAAGTACTCGTTCACATTTGAGAAAACAAACCAAAAAACAGGGGGAAAATCAGAAAAACGAAAAAAATCGTGAATTCAAAAAATTTCACCTATTTTGAAAAAGCATTCATGAACTTGAAAAAAATTCATCAATTTTGATAAAATTCATTGAAATTGAGAAAAAATTCACTGATTTTGAAAACAAGTTCATTGAATTTGAAGAACGTCAAAACAATTCATGGATTTTGAAAAAAGTTCATTAAAATTGAAAAAAGTTCATGGATTTTCAAAAAGGTGCAAACTTTTGAAAAAAAAATGGTTCATCAAATTTTCAAAAAAATCATCAATTTGAAGAAAAAATTCACGTATTTGCGAACAATTCATCGAACCACGAAGAAGGAAAAAGAAAAAGCAGAAAAGGCAAAAGGAAAAGGAAAAGGAAAGAATAAAGTTGAATCTTGCCAGATCCTGCTGGGTGGTGCAGTGGTTACACCAGCGTAACTATATGAGAGAGGTCGCTCGTTGGAATCTCAATCGGCGCGCTTGTTTTTGGAGAATAAAACACAGCTACTTGGGCCGGCCAGTGAGGGGCCCTTCAGGCGCCCGTTTGTGAAATACACCTCATTTGGAGTTTATGAGGTGAGCAGTGGAAGCAGGGGCTGACTGTAATTATTTATTGCGTTTACTTGGTTTTGAATCCTAAACCTCTTGGTTACAAGTTTATGCATCTAACCAGTTCACCCATGAGCGATGGACAAAGGTTGGCTATGCATTTATACGTCAATACTCCACCTCACGAGTGGCGCACTCAACCTGAACGTGCATCGAAAGGGGGCTGCAATTTAATTGCGGCTGCCGGATATTAAACTCAAGACCTCTTAGTTTTAATACCATATAAAACTGCACAGACCAACTAATTCACCCAAAAATTCAAGCTATGAAGAGTTTCAGACATGGAATTGCCTACAAATGGTACATATATGCTGGGAACTAGCTATCCCAAGTGTGGGCAATGGGCCGGCTCACCCCAGGCCACCGCTTGATTTGTATCAGAATAAAAAAAATAAAAAAAAGTGATACATAATAACACACAAGGAAAACAATGCTAGCGATGTTTGCGTAAAAAATTGCATATCACGTCCCTATTCTGGGAGACCTCCTACTCGGCGCAAATAGCGTCGGCTAGGAGAACTGGCACCAATGCGTTCATTATGTGCCGCTCCAGTAGCGTTGTCGCTCGTCCCATGTCACCTTCGTTCCCTTGATCATGGTTGGCCGGTCTACGGTTGAGCAGTTGACTTAAAAAACAAAAACAAATGAAAAAATACAAAGCAAAAAATCAAAAATAAAAGTTCATGAATTAAAAAAAGTTCAAAAAATAAAAATAGTCCATAAATTTTGAAAACAAATGTTCATTCATTCGGAAAACTCCATGATGATTTTGAAAAGAAAATCACGCTTTTGAAAACAGTTCATCAATTTTTTTTAAGTCACAATTCTGATTTTTTTTTATCGATTTTGGAAAAAAGTTGGAGGATTTGGAAAAAGTTCACGGCTTTTGAAAAAGAATCATGGATGTGAGAAAAGTAATCAATTTTTTTTTTAAATTTCATCAATTTTGAAACACGTCTATGAATTGGGAAAAACTTCATGGGTTTTGAAAGATTTTAGAACAGTTCGGGGATTTTAAAAATATGCATGCATTTTGAAAAAGTTCATGGATTTGAAAGGAATTCACGAATGTAGTAAAATGTAATTTTTTTTGAAAAGTTGGGAATTTTAAGAAAAAAATGCAATTTTTAGAAAAAATTGAAAAAATTAAAACAAAGTGAAAATGAAAAACAGAAGAGAAACTGGCAAAAGGAAAACCGAAAAAGAAGAAACCCAAACAGGTTCATGTTGGTTGGCGTTATAACAGGAAAGCTTGTGCTCTTCGTGATATTCTCATCATTGCAGGAACATCAGGTGCAAGAGGTTCCTAGTTGAAAGTGAATGTACGAAAGTTGTGGGCGTTATGCAGAATGGCGGTAACTCTCTAGGTGTGGGGGCAACTATATACGATGAATGTACTTTTCTTTGTCGTACTTTTACTCGTGTAATTTTCTCCCGTTACCCTAGAGGAACAAATAGAGCAGCTCATAGCTTAGCGAGGTTTAGTGAGGTGAACCACGAGGTTTAGTAAGGTGAACCTTCATGGCAAGTACCTCCAGTTTTTATTTGAGCTAGCCTTGCTCATGATGTAACTGTGACTCCAGATCAATAAAACCCGCCATGATGGCTTTCCTGAAGAAAAAAACAGGAGAGTTGTCCAGTTGGTTATCGTGGTTTGTGCTTTGCCAAGGGGCGTGGAATTTGAATCTCATCCGGCGCATAATTTTTGAAGCTTTATAAAAAAGGGAATGGGAATGCACTGGGCTTCTTTTCATAGGGCTCGTGAAAACGACTCGACCGTTCGTCGGCCGAGGGCGGCGTGACGGCGTGAGCGCATCCACCCCTGACGTCGTCGGGGATATCCCTCCGGGCTCCAGCCGGCCGGCGCGCGCCACAGCTCACGCACGCACATACGTCGGTGCGTTTGGAGCGGGCGGTCAGACAGGACAAGCGGCGTATCGACGTGCTACCATGCCCGCACGCCGCACGTCTTGGGCTGGCTGGCTCGGTCCATCGCGTGCATGCCGGCGACTTTGTCTTGTCGCCGCCTCCACCTCCACGCACATGGATATGTAGATAAGCACGGACTTAGTGGCAGTTAGTTAATTATTTGTTCGATCTCCCTTCTATCTATCCGACACGTACGAGTGCCGGCCGCCGTGGCTCACGCAGACACTCCCCGGCATGGTCAATCACTGGCAGCTTCTCGCCGCCGCGCTGCCGACATGTATATATTCCGATCCACCGCACTCGTCATGCCGGCGGGTTTGTCTTATCGCGGCGCCGACCGCGTGCGGCCTGCACACCTGCGGCGGGTAGGCACGGATGACTGTGCGTATAGTCACGTAGTGGCAGATCGATCAGACGCGGCGGCGCACGTACGTGCATGTTCTGAACAGCCGGCGGCCGGTCGGCCGCCGTGATTCATGCTGACACTCCCCGGTGGCCGCGTGGTGCGTTGTCAGTTAAATTGGCAGCTTCTGGCCGTGGTATCGCCCACATGAATCCAATTTGTAGAAGGGCAAGATGTGGGCTGTGCAATCGCGATGTATTGATCGGTGCACCAGGCACGTATATAAGTACAGAGGGAGGCCACAACCTCAACTATACAGAGGAAACAGGAGGTGGGCCCTATTATACACAAATATACACGTACACAATATACTTAAACACCCCCCCCCCCCCAGTCGAAGCGGCGCCAGTGACGCAAAGACTAGAACGAAACTCCTCGAAGGTGGAAGTCGGCAGTCCCTTCGTCATCACATCGGCGAACTGTTGTGCAGTCGGAACGTGGAGAACCCGAATACGTCCAAGGGCCACCTGCTCGCGCACAAAGTGAATGTCCAGCTCAATGTGTTTAGTCCGGCGATGATGAACGGGGTTGGCGGAGAGGTACACCGTAGAGACGTTGTCGCAGTAGACAACCGTAGCCTGGGAGACGTCGTGATGTAGCTCCTGAAGTAACTGTCGTAGCCAGGTGCGCTCAGCAACAGCGTTAGCCACAGCTCGGTACTCAACCTCCGCGCTGGAGCGCGAAACCGTGGGTTGTCGCTTGGACGACCACGAGATGAGTGAAGGACCGAGGTAGACGCAGTAGCCAGAGGTGGAACGACGAGTGTCTGGGCAGCCAGCCCAGTCCGCGTCGGAGTAAGCCATCATCTCCAGAGAAGTGGACGCCGTGAGGGTGAGTCCGAGGGTCATCGTGCCGCGAATGTAACGGAGGATCCGCTTCACGAGGGTCCAGTGGGAGTCACGAGGGGCGTGCATGTGAAGACACACCTGCTGAACAGCATACTGAAGATCCGGTCTGGTGAGAGTCAGATACTGAAGAGCACCGACGATAGACCGGTAGAAAGGAGCATCCGACGCTGGCGAGTGACGGTGTCCTGGACTAGGGGGTACTCACCACGTCGTCTCCCGATCAGTTAGATTGGGCCGAGGACCCCCATGGTCGTATACTCATGGGCCAGTTCGGACAGCCGATGACATGCTTGAGGAAGATTCCACAAGACTTGGTGATCAAGACAAGGACTCCTCTCCACCAACGTATTCGGCTAGGACTCTTGTTATCCTAGGCCTCTGGTACATTATATAAGCCGGGGCCAGGCTAGTCGATAGATCATTATGACATTACTCATCATACCTCTAGGGTTTAGACCACAACATATGATTTTGAGGTAGATCAACTCTTGTAATCTCTATATTCATCAAGATCAATCAAGCACGAAGTAGGGTATTACCTTCATAGAGAGGGCCCGAACCTGGGTAAACATTGTGTCCTCTGTCTCCTGTTATCCATCGATCCATGATCCACAGCTTGGGACTCCCTACCCGAGATCTGCCGGTTTCGACACCGACAATGAGCCCTCAAGAGCAGAAACCTTGGCCTTCGTGTCAACAGGAGTAGCAACAGGGTGACAGTTGAGCATGCCAGCACGCTCAAGAAGCTCGTGCGCATACTTCTGCTGATGAAGAAAGAAATCGTCCGGTCGCCGAACGACCTCAATGCCAAGGAAATAATGTAGAGCACCCAAGTCCTTGATGGCAAACTCGTCACGTAGCCGAAGAGTAATCTACTGAAGTAGAGCTGCGAAGGAGGCCGTCAGGATGATGCCGTCGACGTAGAGGAGCAAATAGGCAGTCGAGTCACCGTGGCGATAGAGAAACAATGAGGCATCTGAGCGAGTGACGCTGAAACCCAATGTCTGAAGAAACCCGACGATCCGTTGGTACCAGGCGCGGGGTGCTTGCTTGAGTCCGTAGAGAGACCGGGACAGCAAACACACATGGCCAGGAAGAGATGCGTCGAAAAAACCGGTGGGCTGCTCACAATAAACCTGCTCCTCAAGATGGTCGTGGAGGAAGGCGTTGGAGACATCCATCTGATGAACTGGCCAGCCTCGGGACACCGCAAGCTAGAGGACGGTGCGGATTGTGCCCGGTTTGACAACCGGGGCAAACGTCTCAGTGAAGTCAACTCCAGCGCGTTGTTGAAAACCACGAACCACCCAGCGAGCCTTGTAGCGCTCAAGTGTACCATCCGAGCGGGTCTTGTGGCGAAAGACCCACTTGCCGGTGATGACATTGGCGCGAGGAGGCCGGGGAACTAGTGTCCAGGTACGGTTCCGCTGAAGAGCGTCGAACTCTTCCTGCATCGCCGCAAGCCAGTGAGGATCACGGAGGGCTACGCGAGCGGACGCGGGAAGAGGAGACGGCTCCGCGGTGGAGGCGGCGAGGAGGTACTCATCGCCCGAGTACCGTAGGCTCGGATGGTGAACGCCGGTTCTAGCCCGTGTAACAGGGCCAGTCGGCAACACCGGAGCGGCCGGCGAGGCGGCCCGGCCGGCGAGGCGGCGGCCGAGGCGGCCGAGCCGGCCGCGCCCGAGCCCACGGCGCCCGAGTCGGGGGCGACGGGTGAGGGGGGCGCCAGCCGAGGCGTCGTGGTCGGCCGAGGAGGCCGAGAGGGCAGGCGCCGGCGTGGGGGCACGAGACGCAGCTCATCCCACGGCGCGAGGACCGCCAAAGCCCGAAGGCGGTCCGAGAGCCGAGCGGGGCCGTCCACCTGACGGAGTCGCCGAAGGGCCGCCGGTGGCCGGCGACGACGAGGCGACAAGGGGTACCTGCTGCTGAAACGGAAACACCATCTCATCAAAGTAAACGTGTCTGGAGGTGAAAACACGATGGGAGACGGGATCATAGCAGCGGTAGCCCTTAGTGTTAGGTGGGTAGCCGAGAAAGATGCAGGCGACAGAGCGGGGTGCAAGCTTATGAGGCGTAGTAGCGGCGATGCTAGGGTAGCAAAGGCAGCCGAAGATGCGAAGCTCATCATAAGAGGGTGGTGCACCGAAGAGGAGGTGATGAGGTGCAAAGTTCCCGTGAGTGCGACATGGACGGATGTTAATGAGGAGTGAAGCGGTGGCGAGAGCGTGAGGCCAAAAGCGCGGAGGCACATTGACATGAAAGAGGAGAGTCCGAACGCAGTCACTAAGAGTGCGAAGGATACGCTCAGCGCGACCGTTCTGCTGCGAGGTGTACGGGCAGGTGAGACGAAAAGTCGTGCCATGTGTGGTGAGGAGAGTACGAGCAGCTAGGTTGTTGAACTCCTTCCCGTTATCTATCTGCAACGCGAGAATAGGACGACCAAACTGCGTGAGAACATAGGAGTAGAAGGCGGCGAGAGTGGATATAGCATCCGACTTGCAGCGCAACGGGAAGGTCCACACATAATGCGAGAAATCATCAAGTATGACAAGATAATAAAGAAAGCCTGTATTACTGGCAACAGGAGAGGTCCAAACATCACTATGAATTAACTCAAACGGGTACGATGCAACATGAGAAGAAGCCCTAAACGGGAGACGAGCATGTTTGCCGAGGCGACATGCATGACACGAGTGATCCTCGTTCTTATTACACATGAAAGAAAAACTCCGAAGTATATGACGAAGGGTGGCGGGATTGGGATGACCCAAGCGAGCGTGCCAAAGATCCACTCCGGTGGCGAGAGCGACAGGGGCGGCAGAAGTGGTGGAGGTGGCGGAGTGAACCGGGTAGAGCTCGTCGGGGCTGTCACATCGGTGGAGCACCATCCGGGTGCGAGCGTCCTTAACAGAAAAACCACATTCGTCAAATTCAACGGTAACAGGATTTTCACGTGTAAGAGAACGAACAGAAACAAGATTTTTAATAAGCTCAGGAGAAACTAAGACATTAGACATGTATATTGGAGTGGAGTTAGACGGAAAATATGCATGACCTATGTGAGTGATAGGAAGAGAGGAGCCGTCACCGACGGTGATGCGGTTGGAAGTGTGGACGGGATAGGAGGTGTGGAGGTTACCGGGATAAGCGGCCATATGTGCAGTAGCTCCGGTGTCCATATACCAGTCGCCGCCGCCGGTGTAGCTGGATGGTGAAGGGGCGGTGTGAAGAGCCGCCAGAAGGGCCGGGTCCCACGGCGCCGACGGGAGAGGCTGCGGCGGGGCCGTCAGGGGCAGCAGCGGCAGCCCGAGGGCGCCACATAGGGCGCCGCATAGGGCTGCGGCACGGCATAGAACGCCTGGTGCGACGGTGGCCGGGCGCCGAGAATACCCGGGGCAGGGGCACGGGGAACCGGCATGGAGTAGGCGTGCACAACGCTGGTCCATGGATTCTGGCCGGCGTACCACGGGGCCGACTGATAGGCCTGCTGTGGCGGATGGGGTGCTCCTCCCTGAGCGCCCGCGCGCCCCCCTGCTTGCGGCCGCCGAGATGGCCGCTGGGGCGACCCCCATTGGCGGCCGGCTGGGGCGGCGGGAAGGGAGCAGCCGGGGCGGGCGGGAAAGCGGGCGCCGCCGGCTGGGGCGGCGTCGAGCGCGGAGGTGGCGGGGCTGGACCCCCGCGGGTGCGAGCGACGAGGGCGGTGTGGGTTGCGCGAGTCCGCGCCATCCGCATCCGGCGCTCCTCCAACTTGAGGTACGCCACCACCTTAGCGAAGGTAGGCTCCGGGATGAGGGTGAGGTTGAAGGCGGCGTTCCCAAAATCCTCGTTGAGTCCGGCGGTGAGGGTGCTGATGAGGAGCTCGTCGCCGATCTTCTCCCCGAGATCACGGAGCTCATCGACAAGCTTCTTGAGGTGCATGCAAAAATCATCGATGGACGAGTCAAGCTGCTAGCACCCATAAAACTCGCCGTGGAGAAGGACCTTGCACTGCAGCCTATTGTTGATGAAGAGGCCGTTGAGCTTGGTCCAGACCGCGTAGGCGTCATCGTCGTCATCCACCACGGTGTGGAAGAGGTCGCTGGAGATGGTGAGGTAGAACCAGCGGATGATGATGGCGTCGAGGATCATCCACTCCTCGTCGTTGATCATGAGGGCCGAGTCCACGGTGCCGTCCACGTGGCCGTGCAGGAGGTACTCACGGAACACAAGCGAAAAGTACCGCTTCCAAACGGAGTAGGACGCGGTGTTTTGATCAAGCTTCACTGGGACACGCTCATGGATGTTAAGGTCGCGGACGAGGGTGACATCGGGACCAGCGAACGGGTTGGATACGGTGGAGGAGGAGGAGCTCATGGCTAGGATTAGGGTTTGGGACGTGTGGCGCGGCGCGGGTTAGAGGTGGTGCGGCGCGGGGTGGGGTGGCGGGGTGCTGCGGCGCGGGAAGCGGCGGGGTGGGGTGGGGTTCGCGGCGCGGGTGGCGGTGCGGAATGTGGAGGCAGGGAGCGGAAGCGAGCGGCGATCGGCGGCTGCGGCGTCATGGAGAGGCGGCAGCGGCGGAAGGCGCGGTGGTGGGGGGCGGCGGCGACTAGCGGCAGCGGCGGCGACCGAGAAGATGGTGGCGGCGGCGGCGGCTGGTGGTGGCGGCGGGGAGTAGCGGCGGCGGCGGCTTAGGGTTTAGGATCGTGCTGCGATAGATACCATGTAGAAGGACAAGATGTGAGCTGTGCAATCGCGATGTATTGATCGATGTACCAGGCACGTATATATAAGTACAGAGAGGGGCCACAACCTCAACTATACTGAGGAAACAGAAAGTGGACCCTATACACAAATATACATGTACACAATATACTCAACAGAATTCACTGCTGCAAATATAGAGCAAGCAGCCAAGCACGCCGCTAGCTAATTTTGCAGTTCGTTACCACGATCGGCTCCATAGACCATAATAACCGGATTGCTAAACGTAAGTTGACTCGAACGAGACTCTCAGCCGATGCTGTATTCGCGGGATCTTATATGAAGATTCGTGCAAGATTCTAATCTTAATTGTTTTGTTCATTTTCATATGTGTTGGCATTTGACTGAGATTTGGTTAAGTCTTAAAGCATCTACATCCAGGCGCCTCAAACCCGCCTCATACGTCGGGGCTGGTCGTCCGTCCACTGTTCTTTCATGTTTTTTTGAGCCAGACGGGCTCCTTAAACGAGTCTCAAATGCCCGGGTTGACCGGCACCCCACATATCCAGCTCAAATATGAGGCAATATGGGGGCGACCTGGCGCGCCCGGGCACGCCCGCCACATAGGAATTACGAAGGTGTCCCACGCAGACTCGCCCAAAAACCCGGCGGTCCGACGGACGTGTCCTCCGTCGCCGCGGTGGCGCCGCTCCGGCTTGCCGCCCGTGAGCAAATCGACATATTTAAGCTGGCCGGAGTCCCGCAACCCTAATCCATCCCCTCCCCCCCTCTCCATGCCGCCAGTCCGAGCCCATCCACCTCTTTCCTCTCCCGCTCCGGCGCTCCGCCCATGCTCCGGCGCTCCGCCATGGTCCGGACTAAGATCACGCACTACGCAATGCTCACGCCGGAGCGCAGCGCCGAGATCTAGCAGCATATCTGGGTGAGACAAGCCGCGCGCGCAGCCCGCATCGCTGCCAGCCTGCCTCCGAACTCGCCGGAGCCGAAGGAGGAGGAGCAGCAGCCGGGGGAAGAGGAGGAGATGGAGCTGGTGCCGATGGAGGTGGAGGATGCGGAGGAGCCGGACCAGGCAGGTGCCGACCTTCAACCTGGAGCAGGCGGATGCAGAGTTCGTCGTCGCCCAGTCCAACGAGATGGCAGAGCAGCATGCCATCATGGAGTCCATCCAGGATGATGCCTATGCGGAGACCAATCAGGCGTTCCTCCGGCGAGGCGGAGCCCGACGCGCTTTTCGCCGAACTCGACACGGAGATAGAGGCTGAGGAGGTCGGAGCGGAGCAGCCGGAGGAGCCGGAGCCGGGTACAGAGATCGTCGTGATCTTCGATGAGGAGTAGTTAGGATCGACGTAGTGCGTAGGTTTTACTTCCTTTTGCATGTCTTTATATAGATTTAAAAATCTAGTATGAGATGTCCGGATGTAACAAGTGAATTTTACGGCGTGCCCGGTCACTGCACCGGGCGCTTGAGGGCTCATTTTTGTTATACGTGGATGTAGATGCTCTTGCTTGACTGAGATCCAGGCACACACTCACAAAACCGAAGATCGTCGGCACCTTGCTACCATATCGTTGTCAACTTTTCATCCTTACCTTCATCGCGATGTATATATAACTCCCGTTCGTTTATCACGTACGGTTGTCCCTATCGTGACGACCCATCCATCTGTCAGATCGGTGCGTAGGGGGTTGAGAAAATCCCGCCGAATCGTAGGTACGTGGAAGCTAGCTAGCTCCTCGTCCGGCAGACATGCGTGCATGCACACGCCTCACTGACGCAACCGTGTACGCATGCGCGGCACGCAGACCCTCCGTCCGTTCCGTGCCCAGCTACACAAGCGTACATAACATATACATCAAGGAAACCAGCTAAGCTAGCCCGAAATGGTTCTGGAAAACGTGAAGGCGCACGTCACGGACCGGCCAGAGCGAGCTAGCTAGCTAGCTGGACCGATCGATCATCGGGTTAACGTGCAAGAATGTCATGTTTCTAGAAGCTAATGCACTGTCGTTGCACTTGCACCCACCCGGCCGGGCTGGAATTGGTCACGGCGAAGCTGTGACTAACGCACACCTGATGCATGCCGTGATGCGTGACGTCTTATCTAAATTCCGAAACCATGGACCGGCCAAAGAGCCGGTCAAATAACTCAGGAGGCAGCACGTATGTAGCTAGCTAGGACGACGCATACCAAGTCGTACGTACTGTACGTGACATGTGCGGCCGATGCCGGCACGCCGAGACAAATACACCATTCGTTGTACGTAGTATTCAACTGCTGCTAGCAGTTACGTTACGTACGTATTACAAGTCGTCATGCGTGTCATGCAGACGGCATGCATGCGCGCGCACGTCACGGCAGGACAAGCTAGCTAGCAAAGGTGGTGCTGATCGTCCTCTGGATGGAGACGGAGCAACCAATCGCGGCACGCACGCACTCACGCGCGTCATTCATTCATGTCGATCTGTACATAGGAGTATATGTTTACGACCAGGTATGTATGTACGTATGTACACACACATATATATATATATACCAATACGATTGTATACTCAGTAGTGTAGTGTATTGCTAGTACGTCCTGATCGACGAGGGATGTCACGCCTGTCCACGTCACCGGCTGCTAGCTTTGTATTCCCTCCGTTCTTAAATAAGTCTTTTTAGAGATTTCAATATGAACTACAAACAGATGTATATATACGTAGTTTAGAGTGTAGATTCACTCATTTTGTTTTTTATGTAGTTCATCTTAAAATCTCTATAAAGACTTATATTTAAGAACGGTGGAAGCAGTTCGTTATCCTGATCTAGCTGGATCGAGTGATCGAGATGCATGAAAGGAGAGTTGTCACTGGAGCGAGCATCTGAAAAAGAAAAGGCTCCAGGTGCTGCTGCTGCTCAAATCGCCCATCTTTTCAGAGAACACGTAGGCATGCAGTGAAGCAAATCGAATTGGGGAGATATAGGAGTAGTGGGGAGGCAGCGGAGTGGAGGAGGTGCCCACCAAAATCACGTCGTCGACCGCGACGCGCTTTTACACGATCTTCCTCCCAACACCGGCCGCCGGACGGCGCACTATCCAGCTTTAGAATGTTTCCAGTCATGTTTAACTGTCTTCTGCTGTCTCTACAGTAGAGGCTATTGTTCAGTTGACCTAGAAACTGCCACTTCTCTCCCTGCAAAGAAAAGAGAAAAGAAACTGCCACGTCTTTGCCTACACTCATATCCATTCGATGAGTAATGCATGATTTTTATTTTATTTTATTTTAAAACAGAGGCATACGCTTTTGCCTCATCCACTAATTAAAAAAAGAGAGAATAGATTTTGTTACGCAAAACCATTATTACTAGAGGTCATTACTCCCCCATAACGATGCTACCCAAATTTTCGCACTCGGAATAGCCCAAAGTCTTGCTTCCCTCTTGATGATACCAAAAATGATCGGTGGAAGAGTGGACTTGTGTCGGAAGACACATAAATTCTCTCATTCCAAATATTCAAACTAACAAAGCATGGTGAGAGAGGCCACAACCTTTCTATCGGGGTTGTTGTTGCCCGACATGTTGCACCACCAAATCACCAATGCCTATGAGAAAGGCACATGCCCACCAACCTGCACACAACACGTGGCAAAACGGTCAGACTGAAGGAAAACTATCCACTCTAAAGAGATTTTCAAGTCTTCACCTGAAGAAATAGGTTCGGATTGAGTACACACCGAAGACATAAATCTCAACTTTCTCTTAGACCCCATAATAGTATGTTTTGACCTATGACTCAAATAGAAGAAAATGAAACTAGGAAATCACAATTTTCATTATGCACTTATTCCTCTCTGCGAGTTGACTGTTCCCAGAACAAGCATTCCAAGACATTCATTGTCATTACAATTTTTAGAGTCATAACTCTCATGTTAAACAAAATACTTTGAGACTTCCACCGGTGTATAGTCACAAATATATTAGGCCCTTAACTATTTTGTCATTAATCATCCAAAACTATCTAGGAGGCACTAGATACACTTACAATCTTCCCTTTTTGGACGATTGATGTAACAATACCAATTAAGCTTCAAGAGAGGATAAATTAAGTTGAAAGTAGAAACATGAGGATCTTGAATTCGAAGATATAGAGGAAGCTCCCTCGTAAAGATGTGCATATCGAGGAATTTTCTTTTGAATGCAAATGCACATGGTAGGTTTGAATAGTGGAGATCTCCTCTATATCTTGGAATTCAAGGGCATCTATTGCATATTGGATAAACTTGCGAGGAACGATACAATGCATCCAACAGTGATCTCTAAGGAATAACCACATGCATATAATATAGCAGTTTAAGCATGCACGAGGAATAAATGAGTTTAATGCATACAGAGGATCGCAAACTTAAGAGTTTTACACCACTTTATAAGGCAAAACCCGCCAAAGGACCCACAAACATATTCACACATTGATCTTCCCCCCTTTAGTCAACAAGTAATCAAAAAGGTCGAGAAACAGTGGAAGTCTACTCATCCACATGCTCGAGGAAGACGTCGATGAAGAATCCAACAGCGAGGAGGAAGTCGAAATATCGGCGATGATCAGAGCAGCTTCTTGGTCGGCAACAGGAGAAGTTGGGCCGATGGAGTATCTTGGCGTTGCAAGCCTGGATCAAATGCACGTAATGCGACAGTGTCGTCGACGACAATGTCACGAGAGTGAACATGATCCCATCTGAATAGCTTGACAGTGGCAGAGGAGAAGTTGCTTTGCAAACAAAGTTTCCGCGAGGAACATCACACATCCGACGATGGAAAATTTTACCATTGTTCAAAGTTATTGCTAATGCCCAAAGCTTCAAGCTATTCGCGCCTGTAATGCTTTAGCAAAAGTGCAAAGCTTTATCCTTGCGGTCATGCTTGATATGATTCGCTAGCGCTTGTTGTAGACCAACAAGAATGTTATGGTTTGAAGGTGGCTGGTGGTTAGCTCGTGTGCGACAGAAGGAAGATCTGTGCCACTGGATCAGGGCAAACACGCAAAGATGCTTGATTTTCGATGAAATGGAGTTGATGTGTTGGAGCTTCAGATTGGGGATCTTGTCAAGAGGTGCCCACAATACCTTTGACATAATCATTGTGAGGAGCAGTAGGCAGACCACGAGCCAGTGGTAGAAGATATCCATGAGAGGAATCTATCATGTACAGCCGTTCGAGGTCTTTGTCAAGGAACAACCGGATCTAGGGAGCGTATATCTTCGGAACAAATGGATCTGAAGCAGAATGCATCAGATTTCTTCAGAAATCTTCAATGTCAAGGATATCCAAGCACTCATGATGAAAAATTCTCTTCTTCTCACATAGTAGCTCGGTATAGTAGATTTGCCACTCATTGGACCAAAAGCGTGCAGAGTGCGAAGTGTGCTCCCTTTGGTATGGATTGTTCTTTGAAAAGAAAGTCACATTCTGATGAAGTGCATGGTTGAATGATGGACAAGGAGCCTTTCGTCTTGCAAACATGGGGACAAACGGCTGAGGGAAAATGGACAAGGTGGTGTGATGATTTTCCTTTGCACTTCTCGGGAATGAAGAGAGACAATTCTGAGGTACTTCAATAGATGGAGCGACAGCGAACTCGGAGGTATTAATGCTAGAGGTACCAGCAGCAAAAATAGTATTTTCTCCGGGCGGTTGCACTTTGGGAAGCTTCTACAAGTTCTTTGACATGAGCACTAGGCTCAACTGAAATAGGTGCCTCTTTGGCATGAGGATATTGCACATGTTCTTGCTCAAGGGCCGGAGGCCCGGGTTGGACGACAACTTCCTCTCTTTATTCGGATGGAGCCCTTGGCTCCGGTAGGACATTTCTTCTAGAACATCTTGTTCAACTTCTCTTCTGGAGTGATGTTTCACGAGAACTGCTTCCATGCCGTCAAGAATCATCTCTTGACAAGGATTCTCAGTGGCCACCGATGCAATGCCACTCTTTAATACCTGCACTGGCTCATTGATGCGGAGCCGAGTGGAGGTTTTCTTCTTGGTAGGTTGAGTTTTAATTTATTCAACCTTTCAATTTTGCTGAGTCGCTGATGCAGTAAGAATTTGCTTCAGAGAGGAAGGCTAGCACGACGACATTGTGCTTCTGAGTACATTCTAGCTAGAATGGCATTTGCTAGGCACGCTCCCCGGGTGTTTTTCTTCTCAATATAACCTTTCTTCTCTTGCTTCGGCTCTTCTATGTTGAGAAAGATAGCATCCCTCTGGTCGTCATCAAAACTGAACTCATATCGGCCAGCTACATGTTGCCATTTTTCATCGACGATCCATTTCTACGTGAAGATTTTGTAGCTCATCCATGAAAGATGTCACTTCCTCAAGTACATCGCCGGGAAAAGGCATTTCCTTGATGGGAGTGCACGGGTCTTCAGCCGAAACATCCATGAGATCCAGCATAGGTGTAGGATCAAATAACTCGAATTCTCCTTCAGCGGGCTATGAAGAAGAACATTCGGCAAAGCTCTTGCGGAGGTACGTTATACTTCTGCGCCAGAGGAATTAAATCATCTGCGCTATCATATGCAGAGCTCTCCAGAGTTGCTTGCTATCATGATGGCTTTCCCTGGAAAAAAATGCAGCAAAAATGCGTCCCCAATTTCATAGTATATTTTAAAATTAAGAATATATCTCTACCACACCTCAAAAACCACTCTGCTGGGTATAAACAGACAGACCACTCCTTTTCAAAAAAACAGATCACTGTTAGGACACATCATGCTCCTCATCCCCGTCCTCCACACCTGATCCTAGTTCCTCCACGGCGTCCTCGTGCGGCACGGCAGCCACCCACGGACCCACCGGCCAGTCACCAGGAGAGATCCAGCCACCCCGGCAATCGTCACCGGCCACGTCGCCCCCGTCACGAGCCGGGCCCGCCGAACCACCGCGCGGTCTCCCCCCGCAACCCAACCGCGGCTGACGCGCCGCCACGTCACGCCGCCCCCCGCGTCGCACCACTTTGCATGCGCACGCACACGGCCGCGCCGCGACCGGCGCGAGAAAGCCGCGGTCGCCGTCGTCCTCTCGCCGCGTGGGCCCCGCCGAGGAGAGAAACGCTCGCCCGCGCCAGTGACGGATGAGTGACGTACGCCGCTTCCCGCCATGAGCTCATCGCGCTTTATATATCCGGCCTCCCAACGGCCATTGCCCATCGCACCACCACGGACGCAAGCAAACTGCGCAACGCACCCAGCGGAAAAGGTAGCGGAGGAGGAAGAAGAAGAGCTCGATCGTGTGCGTACGTCGCCCGGCCGTCCGATCGAGATGTACCAGGCGATCCCCTACAGCGCGGGCCGGCTGCCGGCGTGGCCGCGGCGGTCCGAGCAGGCCGAGGCCGACGGCGCGGCCGGCCAGGAGGGCGGGCTCGCCGACGCGGCGGCGAGGGGCGACGGCGGGGAGGCGGTGAGGCGGGCGGTGGCGGAGAGCCCGGTGCTGGTGGTGGGGAGGCGCGGGTGCTGCCTCAGCCACGTGGTGAAGCGGCTGCTGCAGGGGCTCGGGGTGAACCCCGCCGTGCACGAGGTCGCCGACGAGGCCGAGCTCGCCGCGGTGGTGACCGGGGACGCGGGCGGCGAGGCCGTCGTCGCGCTGCCGGCGGTGTTCGTGGGCGGGCGGCTCCTCGGCGGGCTCGACCGGCTCATGGCCGTGCACATCTCCGGCGAGCTGGTGCCCATACTCAAGGACGCCGGCGCGCTCTGGCTCTGAGCCTACTCTGAGCAAAATCAAAGATGCATGCCGGACGGGGTACTACGGACGTACGCACAACCGTTTGATCAGGAGTTAATCTTTTCTCCTTCTTTTGATTTCTCCTTTTGACTCTTGAGATCATGTGAGTTACTGCTGCTCGATCTCCAGTCTCTCTTGATTGGGATCAATAATGAAGTACTACCACTAGCTAGCTATATATAGTTAGGCTTAAATTCTTTTGATTAGGGGTGGAAAAAATAGGAACTATTGTGCCATCTCGTGCTTATTTTCGACCACACGCTTGTAAATACATGGATGAGTGAAGAGGGGTGTACTATTTAGCACTGTATAAATCATGTTCCTTTCATCTTGCACATCAGTTTTCTAGATGCCAATTCATTTTGTCTTTGAAGGTTTCTTCTAGCGGGCTTATGATGTTATCATGAAATGGCACTGTGTTGGATATTTGTAATCCATGGCAGGTGGTTGTTTGTTGCAGCTGATTTCCCCCTTTCTTCTTCTATAGTACTCCTTCTATTTCAAAATGTAAGATATTTTTTGACACTATACGTATGGTTCGCCACCGGAACACTCAAGCTAAGCCGGTGCTAGCTGCAATTTAGTCGATGTCATGATGAATCTTATCAGTGCAACAACGACATGTGACGTGTGATTTATCATCACGAGCTAACCTCACCCACGTGGCGCTCGCAGGAAGCCAACCACCAAGTTATTAGTAAACAAACTAATCATGATACATTCCTTATGAAGGTTGATTCATTCATTTCAACCCTGCAAAAAAATCCCCTCTCCTTGGAGTGCTCAAATTGCTATGATATTTCACATCTGCTAGAAGCCGTTTCCATTGTAGTAGGGTTTATTTGGTTGTTTATTTGCTCATGGTTTCTTTTGTGTTGTTGGTTTGAGCCAACGTACCCTCTACCCCACATGTGCCATCCTTTTTCTCCTTCCTATAATATGTGAAACAACGATGCAACGACACACAACCAGAACAACCCTAATGAACAACACGAATACCCAAGGTGTATGCTTACTGTCAAAGGGAATGCTAAGTCGATGATGTGTCGGGTCCCACATCAAATCCACAACCAAGACGATAAGCGCTCCCTTTTTGTCAATGTAGAGAGCTCCCCAAGGAGTTTAGAGCAACTTCAACAAAGTCGCCACGATGGGCAAATCTCTATGATAACCATGAATGTGGTGATTCCGGCTAAAAAACGCACTCTAGTAGAGTCACCATATCATGCCACGTCATTGTAATTTGTGGAGCACTCTCCATATCTGGCCTCTAAACCTCCATATTTGGAGTCACGGGGCTGCCTTGGGAGCACACTCCATATGGTAGTTGTGTGCGGCGGGAAGGAAACTTTACGTGGTCCCCCGTCTCACGTGGGATGACATGAAAGTAAGGGAAAACGGATGTCCCATTGAGAAATGGGTCCCATGTGTGGAGGCAGCCAAATATGGTGACTTTTGAGTTTGTGCATAGCTGGCGCAGGCTTCCATATCCATATAGAGCGCGCTTTATATGCATTATATTGAGGCTATCGAGGTGATGCACAAACTCGATATGGAGACTCGCAGGGATGCACAAACTCAAACTAAATATTTCCATTATGCATCGTCGGCATGGACTAGGATGGACGGAAGTGGTCAGCGCTACGGCATAGAAGGGGGGGCGTTGGTGTGGGAGGGAAGAGTAGCGGCGGGGGGAAATGTCGCTCGCATCAAACTATTTTTGGGATAGAGTGCACTCTGAAATATTCCCCCACAACGAAGGCTCGCAGGCCTAATTTGGAGCGGCCTCATTACGCCGATCGCACATGGGATGATGACTCTACTAGACCGCTCTTTGCCCTGAAAAAACTAGACTGCCCTTTTCGACAAATATCGCCACACAGACGTTTATTATGGCATCGATCAGTGTGATTATGCTAAAATTGCTCTTAGAAGACGACGTCGGCATGTCGGCCCCTAGGTGTGTGAAGTAGAAACCTACCTTGCAAAAAATGACACGCCACGACTCAACGGCACGTACTATGTAATAATAAGCATATACATAGATCGCTACTGTGGGTAGGTGCCGGTGGGGAAACAACGAGAACCCCATGAGTTGTCAAGGGCGAGGTAAAAACCGAACGAAATGACATAGGTGCATGCGTGCATCCTTGTGTCGTTTCTCCTCCTCCTCTTCTTCTTCTTTTTTTTTTTTTTTTTTTTTTTGCTTGCTGTTGGATGCGAGCAGATCGACAAAATCATGTGCGGCACGTACGTGCAGGTGCCCTACGTCAGGCTGGCCGGAATGGCACTGCCCAACCAACTTTGGATAGGATCCGCTTGTCTGGAACGGAGAAGAAAATTCGGCGACGTCTATTTGGAGCAAAGTACACAAGTCGTAGTACGTGCGTAGGAACCAAAAATCCGAGTTCGACATGAGAACTTGAGGCCAAGTGGCCAAGTTGTGAGCACTCTCCCACAGCCCCAACCAAGAAATGCCAGCCCCCAGAAATTCCACAAAGTAAAAGTGAAGTTAGATTGGTTCGATCGATGTCAAAAGTTGGCATGCCAATATTTGGCAAATGCCAAATGCTGGCTAGTGATTGATTGGCTATCGACTTTTCTTGTCAACCTCACAAAAAGTTGTCAACATTTGGCAACTTATAATTTTGTCAAATGTTTGCTTGCCAAATATTGGCAGCAAATTAATTATGCTCTTAGTTTTCTGTTGAACCTTAACATGGAAATTCCCCAGCACCACTGTACTAATCCGAGGTAGACGCTGATGCATGGATCAATTAGGTTCAACAGTGAGCGAGAACATTGATCAAAGGTAGTGTCTCAGCTCTCAAGTTGCAGTAAGATGGGGATTGCGTACGTAGGAGGTAGTGCGAATATGAAATTGGCCTTTGACCATCCCCAGCCGTTGTGCAACCACCGTAGAGCTTATGCGCCGCTGACGTGGCATGCATCACGCTCCTCCGACTCCGATCATGGGAATTCCGCCTTTTCTTCTAACGGGAAAACGACATGATGATGATGATGATGATGTACCCTCCTCTCTCAGCTTCTCAGGAGTGTTCCCTCGAGGTAAAAAGGGGTTACCGCATGCGCATGAGCTGGTGAAGCTGGCACGTCGCGCTCACGCGCAATTCGCCCGGATCCAGATGAGCCAACGAATGTTGGGTGAGTTGAGTTGAGAGAAGAAGAAAGGGACGGTGAAAAATATCAAACTGAAATGGTCAAGAATTTCCAGAAGATTTACATCATCGCTTGTGACGTGGGGAAGCATTCTGATGACGCTGAAGGCCTGAAAAACACACGCACGCATGCATGGGCATGGCTTCGACATTCAGGCCGGTTGGTTCTGAGCGTTAGGTAGATCTCTCTTTTTCGGAGTGTTCTATTTTTTTCGTGATTCCCGTCGAAATTGAATCGAACTGTTTCTCGCGAAATTCATGTGAAATTCTCATGGATTTTCCGAGCTAGCTCCTTGCACGGCCTGAACTTTATAACTGTAGACATAGTAATCTTGATAAGGAGATGACATGATACCGACACGACGACTCTCGGAATCCAAATATCTGTTCCTGGGCTACTAGCACAATCTACAGGAGACGTGGTCACAGATTAATCGACTGATGTCAGCCAGCCAAGGGGCGTCTAAAACTCCAGCCAGGGAGTATTAAAAACGTGTAGAAGCAATCGTGTGACGACGACCCCGACAGCAACGTTGTCGCGCCCGCCTACGTGGCGCGACGAAGGCCACGGTAGGACGACGTGGGGTGGAGATCCGGGGGATCGCACCCTGACATCAACGTGTTTGACAAGTAGCTACCCGGTGGTTGGATGGCACTACTTCTTAATAATTAGAGATAGGAGGACTACTTAATTACACTAACATGTACGTACGTACTCACTTAATAATGGCCTGCCAAGACGAACGGCTCCTGGCCAGTTGATGTCACACCCCTGCGCATGTGCTCATGGACATACGTCATGGATCACCAGGAAATGGAAATGGTTTCCAGCCCAGCCTAGTGGGAGGAGGGTTTTGGACTTGGTCTTTGTTAAGCAAAAATATGCATCTTTTGTTGTTTATAAGCTACAATTGGGCTGCTTTGGATGCTAACTACGATTAATTAGGCTGGCTGAGGTGCTCTCCGAGCATCATCAAGTCCAGGGGAATGAACCTATTCTATCATCCCTTGTGCCGAACCGACAGGATGGACTTGTGCTGGCCTATCACAACTTGCTTGATTCCGGAAACGAACATGGACCCTTCTCCCTCTATACGCTGGCTGGAGTGGAACAAAAGCTAGCTAGGATAGGAGGATCAGGCATCAATATCATCATCATCGTCGTCGTCTGTCGTCGTGGTGATGCATTGTTGTTGTGTACCACTACCTGTTTCGATGCCAGGCAACCTTTTTCTTTGCAAGAGAAAGCACTTTAGTGCAAAAATACCACATGGATATGCCGGTTTGTCGGTTGCGGTTTTCATATATAAAAGCGCAGAGAATAAAAAGGAAATATAGAAGAGGCACGCATTGGATAGATTTTGTTGCTTTCTTTTCTTTTCATTTTGATGAATGTATACATGTACTACACCCTCTGATCCATATTAATTGTCGCTGATGCTGATTTAGTATAATTAGGGAGTAGTATTGTTCTATGGTTCAGGGCTTAAAGAAACCTGAAAAAAAAAAAGCATGCCTGACTATTTATCGGCTGCGATTTTCCGTTGTGTACGTGGTGAACTGACCTGCAATGCCGCGTCCAAGCGGGTCTTATCCAGACACGGAGATGATGAAGCCATGGGATGGATGATGGGCAAAGACCAAAGAGTGCTGCTGTCACGCGGTTGGCCCCGTGAAAGCAACCGGCATGTGTGCACCCTTGGCTCCTGGATAGCCCTTGGGGCGATGCAAGGGCCAAATTGTGCGTGTGTGTGTACAAATCATAATAATATCTGGATTGGGACATGGGCAGGGTGTCAAAGATAGATGATAGGCTTCAGCTCAGCACGAACCTGGACAGACACAACAAAATGAGTGATGATGAAGGCAAAACAACTGGGCAGACACGACATGTGATGTCAATCAAATGAATGGAACCTTTGCACGGACGAGCGCACCTCTCTTTCCAGATCAAGCAGAAGATACCACCATCAAGAAGAAAAGGCTTTGTTTGGACCACAGCGGTTTCTCCATGGCGAGGGAGGTGAAGGGGGTTCGGATGCCGTACCTTCGCCGCGAACTTCTGGCACCTTGCAGTCCACGAATCGGCTGAATTGCAGTGCCTTGGTCCTTGAGGTGGTGATATGTTGATCCTTAGCAGATTGCAGATCATACATGGGGGAACAACTACTGAATCGGACAACAATAGTAAGAAGCCGCGACTGTTACAGGCTTTGAAGTTGAGTTATTTCAATCCACCTGAGCCCTTCGAGCTGAATAGGGATGACATGTAGGATGAAAGGTACAAACAAATCAGTGATCAAACCCAGCAAACTTGCTACTATTGATATTTCCACAGAAGAAATGTAATTTGGGGACAGAAAAGCACATACAGGGGACCAAAACAGGAAGACTGAACTGTTTGCATTACTCTGTTTCCCTAGGAAAATCAACGAAGTAAGGATGTAACGTACTACAAAGATGTGACCAAGTACACTTCACCAAGGTACATATCGACAACTAGGTTTAACAGCAGTCAGCCTTCTGGACTCCTGATCAGTATGGCAATAGTGCAACATAACACAGGCCTAGCACCGAACTGACACAAGCCGGCGAGTGAAGCGCATGGGTATCCATTTCCGCATTTTCATGGACCTCCACATTGACAGGTATATGGGAGCTTCTGAAGACAGCTTTCCAAAAAAGTTTGCTACTTAGTTTCATGAACTGAACAAAAGCACAGCAGGCCTGAAGCCAGCTCGCACCTCTTCACCATTGAAAGTGTTTCTTCTACTTCTACAGTGAGTCAAACCACGAATCAAAGTCAGCTGATACATTCGAGGAACCAGAAGGTGGAGGCGCGTTGGCATTCGAGATGTTCTGTTCCCCCTGTACAGGTGTAGCTTGTTTCTTCTCACTCAGGCAGAAAGGGGTGTCGGCAAGCAAATCATCCACCGAATCATCGATAGATGTTACATCTATTTGCTTGGCATATCTGAAGTCAATGTTGCTTTTGGAGTCAAAAGTTGGTCGAGAAGATAAACTTGATGCAGCAGAACCTTTATTCTGCACAGGCAAGGATGTCTCTGAAAGCAAGGCATCTAGATCGTCATCAACAGGAGAAAGTGCCGGCGATTTGGACGTTGTGCTGCTAGACGTGACTTTCTCATTTGACTCGTTGATCTTCATACCTACCAAAGCAGAACTACTTCCAAACGACTCATCTAAGTTGGAGCTAGAAAGGTGAGTTCCATCGAGTGAATTAAGAAGCATATCGAGCTCTTCCTCTGGAGCAACCATCCCAAGCTTCGACTGTTCTCTGTGGCCTGCATTTGGAACAGCACCTGTGATTCCTGCGTAGGCTTCAGTGTCTGAATGCATAGGTCGAGGAATAACTTTGAATGATGTTGTAGCTTCTTCTTCTGCAAAACATTCCGACTGATGATGTGTTTTCATTGGGTCATCGGAATGAATGTTGCTGGCATGCTCAGGACTAACAGCATCTTTCCCAGGCTTTATGTCCCTGAAGTTATGTTGAACCAAACTGCCTTTAGCATCAGACTCCAATGTTGTGCCCAGTTGAATCAGTATTTCATCATCTTCGTCTTCAGAAGCAACAGCCTAGGGAATAACAAGATGAATCAGCCTAGAAGAAATCACATGAACAGAGGGATATCAAGTCAAGCTGAACGGATTTGAAAGAGGCTTAAGCATACATGCATGTTTAGCATAAAAGATCTTAATGTCACCAACTCAATTTATAAAATAGGCACATGCATACAACTCCTGGGCTCCTGGCTCCTGGAATTAGGACCTTATAGACACATGCATCAATATTGATAGCTCAGATGAACACCAACACTCCAACAGGTCAACAGCAGCTTTATCTTTATCTATTTTAATATTGTATGCACCATGAAGAAGACAAATTAAGGGCGGAGGGTTTAATCGGTCAAACAGTGAAATAGGGATAAAATGTCTACTCAAACTCATTACCTTATATAATCATTATGGATGGGTACTGCTCCAATGAAGGGAACAAACGTGTTCCTCCAATGAAATTAACATCATCAGAATAATACGGAAGCTTATATAAATTTTATTGCTTCAATTAACAACAGAGTATGTAGTGCAGGAAATTGCCATGATGGTGAATGCAGCAGAAAGCAGTGGCCAGAATAGCCAAAAGGTCAGATGCTAAAGCACCCTATCCTTGTTGCAGAAAATTGGGAGATCAACGGAGAAAATGGTAGCATAACGAGGCAGACGGGCTAGCTAGGAGGTGGCAACTACTAGTCATGAGTTGCGAAAGTGCACTTAAACATTTAGATTGCAGCAATTGATAAGGTTTGCATACCAAATGCATATGTTTATGGTAGTATTTGTCAGGAAATATGAATTTCGATTGAAGGTTTCTTCGTATACAGATTGGATTAGATTTTATCGTCCATTTTCATTTAATATAAGATGGGCCTCTCCAAAATCTAACAGATAATTTCCCAGTCAAAAAAAAATCTAACAGATAATCCATTCGTTTACACCTCATAATATTACATGTTCTCATAAACTATCTATCAGCAAACTTACTGCACCTAATACCAAAATCTACCATAATTAATTTACTTCATTGCCATTTGTCAAAATTAACCTCAGAGGTTATTATAAAACTGGAAACTACCAACTGAAAGGAAAGTACCAACATGAAACAAAGTTAGCAACTGGAAACAGAAATTGCAGTACTGTTTTTACTATAAGGAGGCAATCTTAGACTCTTAGTACTCTTCCATGATTCAATACATTCAATATTTATAAAATGTGCGAAGCTGAACACGGTAGCAATAGAACAGAATATAGTACCATATCCTCGGGTAGTAGATCTTCTTCCATAAAAAGTCTCTGGGAGAGCTTAATCTTTGAGAGTTTGGTGGCCAATGCATGGAGATCCATGGAGAGAAAAGGCACCTGAAATTAGAAGAAAATATACTCCCATATGAATATGTGAAAAACTGATGGTCCTGGAGTGAAGAAGCCACCAAATTCTGAACAAAAAGGTGCAATAGTTTCGTAAGTAAAAAACCACAAGAGTCCACCAATCCAAATAAACCTCTACATTACTTCATATCCTTTTCTATTCAATAATCCATATAATACGCTGATATTGTCTATTTGATCCAAACACATTTTCCTTCCATAAACTTCGACAGATGCTCAGACAAGGAAGGGACCAAGGGCAACTCCTGCCAGAATCCCATGCATTTTAAAACTAAATATTTGCTCTCAGAAAATTATCTATACCATTTTTTAAGACAACATCAAACCCAACGCTTGTGTAGAAAAAAGGTAGGGATTGGACCTAAACATCACCTACCCAAACAAGCACCAAAGCAAGTTATAAATTGCGTAAAACAATACATTTCACAAACATGATATAGCACAGTAGCAGATATGTACTACCTCAAAATCTGGTGCTAAATCATCCTCTAATATGAAATTATCGTCTTCAAACCAGGACATGATCCCTTCCCCTTTAGCCTCAAGCATAGATGTAGAAGCCTGCATAAAATCTAGAAAAGGAAACATAAAATAAAATCTTAGCACCACTAGACTAGAATCAAAGCAGTCTCATAAACAATGGGCCACATCCTAATGAACATGTGGTGCTATGTTCAGCGCACAAAAACAGAATCCACATATCAATTTTGCCAACATTATGTGCTAACTCATTGTGGTAGGGAATTTTTAATATGAGTCCAAATCAATCAAGGGATATATGCTCAATTCCAGCCCTTATAATAACACAGTAACTAATGATGAAATGCAAAGTATACCTTGTGATGTTTGATGCACTCGATTCTAAGTCTCGGTGTTAACACGATTAGGAACAGAACATATCTTACATTAGCGTTGACAGCACAGATTAAGTCATATTTGAAGCAAGCATAGCACGGATCACCTAATAGTTGACCTAAACATGGTTGAAGCGACGAACTGAATAAGCTTGACAATGAACAGAGGGAGGTAAATAACATAATCCACACTCAATTTTTACAGAAAAACTATGAAACAGAGGGTGAATAGAAGGCACGATATCGTTGGAATTTTCAACACTGCACATAATCAATCTGCCGGGCATCTTCTTAATCCCAGTCCTAACAAGAGCACAGTAGTTACTACTGAAATGCAGAGGATGCCTTGTGATGTTTGATATACTCGATTCTAACTTGGCGCTGCCGTTAACATGAATATGAACAAATTAACAAAGCATTCCTTACTTTACCAAGTTCTCACACTACAAATCTAGGCGTATTTAGAGGAAGGATCGCAATGATCGCCCAATTGACCTAGGCATGGTCGAAGCGACGAACTGAATAAGCTTGCTCAATGAACAAACAGCGGCAAAACATGCTGAAATCAGAAGCGGCAGCCGAAGCTGGAGTCGAGAGCTCACCAAATGGGGAGTCCTGGGAGGCGAGCCGGCTGGCCGCGCCGAGGCCCCGCTCCTCGAGGGGCTGGGCCCGCGCCTGCTCGAGCAGGAAGGCGAAGTCAGCGCCCTTGCTGCGCGGCGCCACCTCGCCGGCCCATTCCGCGGCGTCGTCGGCCTCGGGTTCTTCCTCGAAGCGGTCCCAGTTGGAGGGGAGGTTGCGGCTGCGAGGGGCGGAGGAAGAGGAGGAGCCGCCGCCGCCTCCGCCGGCGGCGGCCGCGCGCTTCTGCTTGTGCGCCGCGGCCGCCGCGGGGGTCTGGTGGGTCCGGCGGCCGTGCACCGTGTGCGAGCGCTTCGACCTCGCCGCCGCCTTGGGATCCATCGGGGGAGCAGCGGAGCAGAGGGGAGGGATTGATTTTTGCAGTTCAACCCCTAATACTCTTCATAAGAACAAATGTGTGCTCGCCGAGGGTTTCTATGTAAATTCGCGGGGCCACATTTATAATTATACAGTTTCACGAGGGCCTTTAAGCTTCTACGATTTCAGGACAGTTCCGCAGAGCAGAGAGAACAGAGGCAAAACCCTTCCGTGGCTGGCTTGACGGGCGGCGGCGGCGGCGGCGATGCGGTTCACGGCGTCTCCGGTGGTGGAGCTGCCGGTGGGCGGCGCGGTGCTGAGCTTCGAGCAGGACAACGACTCCTTCGAGGTGGGCACCTCGGTCTGGAACTCGTCGCTCGTCCTCGTCAAGTTCGCCGAGCGCTGCCTCGGCGACGCGGCGCTGCCCTTCGCCGACGCGCTCCGCTTCGCGGGCGCCCGCGCCATCGAGCTCGGCGCCGGGTGCGGGCCCGCCGGCATGGGGCTCTCCCGCCTCGGCCTCGCCGACCTCGTGCTCACCGACACCGCCGCCGTCCTCCCGGCCCTCCGCCGGAACCTCCGCCGCAACCGCCGCCACCTCCCGCGCGCGCCCCGCCTCGCCCAGCTCCATTGGAACTGCCCCGCGCACCTCGCCCAGCTCGCCGCCCCGCGCCGCTACGACCTCGTCGTCGCCGCCGACGTCGTCTACGTCCAGGAGTCCGTGCCCCACCTCGTCGCGGCCATGGACGCGCTCGCCGACGCCGAGCGCGGCGTGGTGCTCCTCGGGTACCAGATCCGGTCCCCCGAGGCGCACCAGGCCTTCTGGGACGCCGTGCCCGCCGCCTTCCCCGTGATCGAGAAGGTGCCCCGGGAGCACCTCGACCCGGAGTATGCCTTCGAGGAATCCGATGTGTTCGTGCTCCGCAGGAGGCCGCGGCAGTGAGATTTGTTCTTGTTGCCAGGCATTTGCATAGCAGGTTTGCAAGAATTGCTTATTCCAGTTCAAAAGTATGAGTATTTAGTTGTGATGGCTGGTGAAGGCCTCTGATATACAGTGCTGAATGTTTGGCTTCCATGGGTTAATGCTTAAGTAACATGTTAAGTTTCGCCGATGTTTTGCGGTGTAAACATGTCAGGTATTTCATGTTCATGATCGCATTTGTCCGTTGCATTGTGTGATCGACAAAAAGAAATTCAATGTGTAGATAATGGAGTTGTAAGCATCCTAACACTCAACTTCTGTGTCGAAATCAAATCTTCTTGTGAGTGACACTCTGTCTTGATGAACTGATGAAATGCCCCTCTTTCCAACTAGGGTAAGAGATTAACTGAACATGACTTCAAATAAAGAGATAATTGACTCAACTTCTATGTCGAAATCAAATCTTCTTTGTGAGTGACACTCTGTTTTGATTAACTGATGGAAAACTGGAAATGTCCCTCCTCCCAACTTGGGCAGGAGATAATTGAATGTGACTCCTCCGGTATGCAAAATCTAGCTGAGTATGCCGAGAGGATTCTGTCATGTCTTCTGTTGTTCAAAGCAAATAGGTTGCTGCTGTGGTTTTATGAAATGGTGGTGAGAACCTGATATGATTTGTGAAAGAGCCACTAGTTTTGGCCTTTTGGGAAGCGCGGTGCTTATACGGCTTGAACTTAAAAATACAATGATTCTGTTTCCGTCCATGTAGTTCCTTTTGGCACATCAAAACCGTGTTGTATGCCCATTGCCCCCTTGATGAGGCTAATCGAGTTCCATTATCCTTTTTTACCTTTTGGTGTTGAAGTTGAAGCCATGACTGGATTCAAGGGGGTGAATTGTCCCTCATGGACGTACCATTGAAGCTTGTGATTCCAAGTGATTTGCGCATGGGCTTGTGTCCAGCCTGAAGTCTCTTGCTTGGGTGATGCCTCCGGGAGCTGTACGATGAAGAGACATCAGATGATTAAACAGTTTATGCTCTGCTCATATTTGTCGCATTTTGTAGGGAGTTAGACCTGAGGATGTACAGTCTTGACTTAACTGGCCCTTCCTGAAAATGATGGAATGTAGTAGCTTGGGCTCCAGTTGTCCACCTAAAACACGGTCCAAAAGGCCGAAACTTGTGAAATGTTATATTGATCTGATAGTAAGTCTTGTAGATACAATATATACTCTCTCCATTTCAAATTACATTGCACATCATGTCTCGCGTCAGAAACATGCTATTCTTTGTCCGGGCACCTCTGGCCTTATTTCATTCGGTACCTCCAGGTATTTGGATTCTTTGAAGGTGCAAGTTATTATAGCAGATGTATCTGTCGTTCATATACAGCTATGATGCGTGTGATGTTTTAAGGCAATAAGTTATGCTGGAATGAAAATTGTACGACAACTGGAGTTATTACAGCAGCTGTATATGTCACTCATGCATGCTGTTAATCTGGCACAAGTTTATGGATACTATTTCTGTCGTATTGCATTGTAATTTAGCTCAAGCTTATGCATACTATTTCTAAGTCGGATTGCATTGTAATCTGGCACAAGCTTATGGCTTACGATATTATTACAAGCCCTTTGGCATATGTCTCTGCGGCGCACTTCAGTAGCCGAAATTCTGAATGAAGCTTAGAACACAAATGTACTCCAGTACTGTAACTGTTCTTTTTATGATGTTCCAGCGGAGTGTACTGTCGGACAAAAGCGTCGAGGAAAGAAGGATCAAGGCCAAGGTGGTCTTGTCTGATGATGATGACCGGAACGAATCTGAGGTTCTCGTGCAGGTTGAGTGGAAGAGGAAGGAGCTCAAGTTGAGTGAGAAGGGGATGATATGTGTGAAAGGGGTATTCGAAAATTGATAAACAGTTATTTTTAAACGATTGACTAACAACATTTTTTTACACTTCAAATCTCCTCTTTTCATTTACCAATGTATATGTATATGTATATACTAGTAGTAATAACCAAACAAAGGGGCCGACTATATTGAAGTTGGCTTAGAAAACTATTGGGACTTGGTCGATGTGGCTGAACCGCTGGATTTTCGTTGGAGTCCCCTTATGCTTTGTTCTTCCTCCGGCCTTCCCTTCCATTTGCCTGATGCAGCACCGGTTGAACTGCTTGCTGCTGCAACCCATGGTCGGCGGCGCCCCGCCCCGCCCCATCCTCGCTGCCGCCAAAGCCTTTTAAGCCCTTTTTCTAATTGTTAATGAACTCACAAGAAATCATGAATCTTAGAAAATATTAATGAATATGTTGGCTTTGGTTGATGAGGCCAATCATGGAAATATTCACGAATTTTAGAAAACATTCCTGAATTTAAAATTGTTCCTATAATTTAAAAAAATGATCACGCATCTTGTAAGCGTTCATTTATTTCAAAATATCCACATACTTCTCTTTTTGAAAACAAAAACTGAGAAAACCATAAGGAAAAAAACCGTTAAGCGTTAGGGCTTTCGTAACGGGAGGTGCTGAACTGGGCCAGCCCACGACCACGCTTTGTTGACGACGGCACCAGGCAACAAGACGCCACACCCCGTTCCCCTTCCCAAACCCTAGGCGACGCGACGACGACGACGTTCGAGGCGAGGGCGCTAACCCGGCGGAGGCAATGCCGCCAGGAGGAGGAGGAGGAGGAGTAGGAGAAGGTGGAGATGGAGGAGACCACGGGCACAAGGAACCGGCGTCCACCCACGGAGACGGAGACCAAGACCAGGAGGACCCATCTCGTTCTTCTCTGTTGCCGCCGTCATCGCTGCCGGGCCTCGCCGTTGTTCCCGTAGAGTCTGAGGTTCGCGCCCATCCTCTTTCCCATGATCGATCTGGTAGATGTACTATAAACTTTTGCCTTAAAAAAAGGAAGATGTATATTTAGGAACAAGAACCTAAACGAATTGGTTTTGTACATTTTCTCAATTTAGAATGTTCATTAACACCGGTTTAGTACATCTTCTCAATTTCAGAATGTTCATTAACACCGCAAAAAAAGGGAGATGTATACTAAACGTTTTGGCAGTTCAATTAGTTCAAATTGAACTGCTAAACGAATTGGGTTTTGAGGAATGCATAAACGATTCGTCTCTGCATTTTTTTTAGAATAAGAAGAGGAAGCACGAGCAGGCCCAGGTGTTCATCCCGGAGGGCGTCCTCATGGAGATCCTGTCGCGGGTGCCCTACCGGTCGCTATGCCGCTTCAAGTGCGTGTCCAGACCATGGCTCGCCCTCTGCTCCGACCACGGCGTCCGCAAGAGGTCGCCGCAGACGCTCTCGGGCTTCTTCCATTTCAACCGCGGCTGGCGCTTCCACAACTATTTGTCTGGGAAAGGCCCTCCCATGGTCGACCCCGGCCTCCCTTTCTTGCGCGGCACATACGGACACTTTGAGGTCGAACAATGCAGCACCAGCCTTCTCCTCTGCAGATGCTGGAAAGCGCCCCATCCTAAGCTACTCGGATGGAATTCGTTTCCGAAAGGCAGGGCTGTTGAGCGCTTCAGATGGGGGGCTGAGGCTGATCAATTCGATTATGTCGTCTGCAATCCTGCTACTCAGCAGTGGGCTTTGTTGCCTCCTGTTCCTCCTGTAGAATTGCACAACCAGAAGCAGGCAGATGATGACCTTTTCCGTGCCATCACAGGCCATTACTTTTTGGGTTCTGATCCAGCCGTTCCTTCACGCTTTGTGGTGTTTGTGCCCGTATTTGGCATTGGCCTGCCGGTGACATGGATCTACTCATCAGAAACCAGAGGATGGACTTCCATCCGGTGCCAGTTGGATGCTTATGTTAATAATCCACGGTGCTTCTTTCTGAATGGCACCATCCTTTATTTTTGTAACTTTCTTTCAATAGTCACAGTGAACATGGAGGGAAATGTGTGGCGGGAAATGAAATTGCCACCTGCCATGACAAACATATATCTTGGTCCTTCCTTTGGGCAGTCCCAAGGATGCCTGTATGCTTGGCGGACGGACGATTGCCAGCTCTCTGTTTGGGCTCTTGAGAACTATGATACTGGACAGTGGACCCTAAGGTGTACTGTTGGCTGCCTTGAACTGTTTGGAAGGGATTGTCGCAAAGAAAATGAGGTCTACTGGATGTTTGCAATTCATCCAGATTGTGATTTGATTTTCCTTACTGACGGAAAGGAGAAGACATTGTCATACGATATGAATAACAAAAAAGTGCATGTTATTTGCGCTTCTGGAGATTTCCCGGTAGGTCTACCTTACACTCCCTGTTTTGAGGAATGGACATGAGATGCTTGTCTTGAGTTCGTTGGGTCTATGCCAAATCTTGTAGTTTTGAAGCTGTGTGTTGGTCTGTTCTGTTGTATAAATGCACTTGAGTTATTTTTCATGTTGGTGTCTGGGTGCATGCCCTTCTTTTGCTTTGAACAATACTCCATATCACTAGCCCTCTGATGAGAAAGTTTAGCTGTATGAATAAAGCCAGCCATTGTTCTGTTTCCTTTCCTGTAACAATTATTGATTTCGCTCTTTTAGTCATAATATGGGGTTAGATAATATAGTATGCAACTTGCTGTCCACCAATGTCAAATATTTATCTTTGCCTGTTTCTTTTATAGGAAGTAGGAAGTAAAATGTTATCTCCTTCTGGATTGTGTTTTTTCATTTTTCACAAGTACTATGAAGTCATGTTTCTCGGATCGACAACCCTTGAGGTTATTCCTCTGTTTTTGTGTGTTTTTCTTCTTCAGATTTGCTAATTCGCACCTTGATGAGAATTAACAAATTCTCATATAACCCCTATGCTATTTGATTCTACGTGAAGATTAGTGCATATTTTTTCTTGTTCTTTTTCCTTTTATCCATTGTAATGTCACTTAGATGAGACTTAATTAATTCACATCTAGATGAGAGCTAGGCATACCTGTACTTCTTCCTTTCGTAAAATGCATATGATGTTTCAAGGCAATAAGTTATGATGGAATGAAAATTGTACGGTAAGTGCAGTAAGTATAACAACTGTATATATCGTTCATGCTGCGATCTGGCTCAAGCTTATGCACACTGTTTCCAGGTCTGATTGCGTTGTGTAAACCAAGATAGGTATTTTATGTTTACGGACGGCTTAGAGTGCACAATGATACCAAGCAGAAAACAGGGAGCACTTCTGACATTCTTCACTTGCATTATCCTGGGGGAACGTTGGGCTTGTAATGTCGATCACGGTCTCGGAAAGTGGCAACAACTGGTTCTCGCTTATGATCTTAAGCCCCTTGGAGTATGCCTCTGCCATAGACGCACTGTACTATCTGAAATTCTGAATGAAACTTACAATACAAATGTGGTAACTGTGTGTTTTTATGGATGTTCCAGGGGAGTGTACTATTGGACAAAACTCAAAAGCATAGAGGAAACAAGAGATCAAGGTCAAGATGGCCTTCTATGATGATGACGGAAATATATCCGAGGTTCTCGCGGGGGGGACCTGCAGGTTGAGCAGATGAGGAAGGAGCTCAGGTTCAGGTAGAAGGCGATGATATGTGTGAACAGGATATTCGAAACATGACCAATAGCTTGATATCTAGTACGTACTAGTAACCAAATAAACCGTTCAACCTAGGCTTTACTGTGATGCACAAACAGAAATGTTTCGTTTCTCTTACTGCATATTTTTGCTTAGCAAAGACCAAGTCCTAATTAGTCAAAATCTTCCTTCCACTAGGGTGGGCTGGAGCCTGGAGGCCGTTGGCAGTGATCCATGACATATTTTCATCACCACATGCGCAAAGGTGTGACATGGACTATCCAGGAGTCTGTCTCGGCAAGCCATTGCCTGCAGCGTAAGTAAGTATCTGTAATCCAACCACTTAAGCTGACTACTTGTTCAAACATCGCTGATGTCAGCAAGTGATCTGATCTTCCAGATGTTTATCCCACTCTCAGATCAATCGTCGTACCGTGGCCTTTGTCGCCCCACGTAGGCAGGCGGTACAAGGCGCTGTCGGAGTCGTCATCATCTGATTACTTCTACACGCTTTTGATTTGTGACGATGATCACGTCTCCTGGTTGATTGTGCATCTGAATTCTGGGAGGCGTCATGCCATCTCCTTATCAATATTACCACGCCTCCAGGCGGAATTCAGGGGGTGAAATTAACTTGGCGGTCAGGAAATCCACGAGAACTTTACAGGAATTTCACGAAAAACAATTCGATTCAAGTACGACGGGATTTAAGGGAAAAAAATTAAGATCTACTCCCTCCGTCCGGAAATACTTGTCGGAGAAATGAATGTATCTAGATGTATTTTAGTTCTAGATACATCTATTTTTATCCATTTTTCCGACAAGTATTTTCGGACGGAGGGAGTACTTTACGACCAGAATCAACTGGACTGAATGTTGAAGCCATGCGTGCATTTTTCAGCCCTTGAGCGTCATCAGACGGCTTCCCCTCGCACGTTTCACTGGTCATAGACTCGCGCGCACAAGGGATTTCTGGAAATTCTTGACCATTTCTGTTTGATCTTTTTCGCCGTCACTTTCTCCTTTCAATTCAACCACCGTTGGCTCACGCCCTCGTGCTTCTCGACTCGCTGAGCTCATCTGGATCTGGCGAATTGTGTCTGAGCGTGACGTGTCAACTTCACCAGCTCATTCAGTAGCGTACTATCTCTCTTTTTTTTTACCTCGAGGGCATTCTCTCGAGAGCATTATCTCACGTCGTTTTCCCGGTAGAAGAAAAGGTGGAATTCCCATTATCGGAACGCGAAGCATTCAGCGTCAGCAATGCACAATTAGTCAAGGTTTCTTTCATTTTACGCATCTATGCTTTGATCAGACCTCCATTTGTCATACCTATGTTTAAGACAAGACTCGGCACCCTGCTGAGCTCATCTGAATCCGTGCAAGTTGCGATGAGCTTGACGTGCTAACTGCAGTAATCCTTTTTTAGCTGAATGGCATTTGAGCATGCATGAGCAATGGGTAGTTATTCAACGTACGTATGGAGATAGTCAACGCTCATTTCATATTCGTACTAGTGCTCCATCTTGTTTCAGTCAATGGGTTGGTGCCACGCAGACGCAGTGCCCTCAAGAGCGCATGTCAGGGGAATCAATGTTGAAGCCGTAGGTCGGCGTCTCGCAGCAACCAGGTTAGTGCCTCGGGAAAACAGACAGCGGTGCTGCTGTGAGATTTCCATGTTAAACGTTTACTTTGCCTGGGCTCAAGTTGTCATGATGAACTCGGTTGTTGTTTTTTCAAAACAAAGGCAAGAGATTTGCCTCGTGGATTAGCTAAACAGAAGAGAAATTGTTCAGCTAATTTTTGGGAGGAGGTTTCTCTTCTCAACACAATCAGAATATCCGACACAGTGCCGTTTCATGAAAACATGGCAAAAACAGAACAGATTGATTGATTGTCATCCAGAGAACCATGCAAAGCTAGCTGCTGTACAGAAGGGAACGAGCATCATTTACATGGAGTGCTAAATACTCCAGTAGAGTACATCCATCTTCACTCATCGATCTATTTACAGGCGTGTGTGGTCGAAACTAAATTCACTTAAAAAGAATTTAAAACTATCATCGTCTAGCTAACTATCATCACCATTACTGATTGATCCCAAGCAGAGAGGAAGGTCGAGCAGCAGTAATTCACATGACCTCACGAGTCAAAAGAAGAAATGAGAAGGAGAAGAGATTACTGGCTGTACTAACTCCTAATCAAAATGTCTCAGAGCCAGAGCGCGCCAGCGTCCTTGAGTATGGGCACGAGCTCGCCGGAGATGTGAACGGCCATGAGCCGGTCGAGCCCGCCGAGGAGCCTCCCGCCCACGAAAACGGCCGGCAGCGCCACGACGGCCTCGTCGCCGGCGTCTCCAGTCACCGCCGCGGCGAGCTCAGCCTCGTCGGCGACCTCGTGCACGGCGGGGTTCACCCCGAGCCCCTGCAGCAGCCGCTCCACCACGTGGCTGAGGCAGCACCCGCGCCTCCCCACCACCAGCACCGGGCTCTCCGCCACCGCCCTCCTCACCGCCTCCCCGCCGTCGCCTGCCCGCCTGCTCTCCTGACCGGCCGCGCCGACGACCTCGGCAGGCTCGGACCGCCGCGGCCACGCCGGCAGCCGCCCGGCGCTGTACGGGATCGCCTGGTACATCTCGACCTCGACGCTGATCGATCGGTGCGTGCCGCTGTGGTGTGTGCAGCTTGCGTCCGTGGTGTGACGAGCAACGGGAGCGAGGCTGGACATATAAATTAAAAGGGAGGAAGGTGGGGTGGCGTCACCCGACGACCATCGCCAGCGCCGGCCAGGTGTGTATGCGTATGCGTTCTTCTCTTGGGCGGGCTCCACGCGGCGAGGACGTCGGCGACCGCGGCTTTTTCGCGCTCCGTGCGATTGTGTGCATGCAACGCGCCGTGACGTGGCGGCGGTTCAGCCGCGGTTGCGGGGCGGTTTCATGGGCCCGGCTACGTGGCAGGTCACTATTGCTGGGGTGGCTGGCTCTCTCCTGCTGCCTAGTGGGCCCGCCCGTTAGCCGGCTGGCGCACGAGGATCAGGTTGCTTCATTTTTTAGAAAACTATGTTTTTGTCCCTTCAATTCCTAAAATGTATAGGCTTCTTTTGGTATACACTTGGTCCTTCCAGTTTCAAAAAGGGATAAGTTTGGTCCAAAATCAGATTTTAAGCACGCTGACCGGGTTTGACCACGTTTGACCGGGGATTTAACTGGTGAACACTAAATTCAAAAAAATAGCAAAAAAAAACACTAAAATTTTGTGGCAATCTAGATGCTTTGGTGCCTGAAAATTTGTGTGTGTTTCGACATCCGAGGATCTCGTGGCAAAAAGAAACTAATTTTGGCTAAAAAAGCATTTTTTTACTACAGCTCCTCGGATATTATTTGACCACAAAAATTCACATGCACCAAGCGCACCCAAGCATGTTGGTTGTCACAAAAAATTAAATTTTTCTGAATTTGTTTGCTATTTTTAAAAAAAAATTACTGTTCATCGGTCAAACCCTGGTCAACGTGCTCAAAATCTGAATTTGGACCAAACTTATCCATTTTTTAGACTTGAAGGACCAAATATATACCAAAAAAACTTGAGGGACCAAGTCTATACTTTTGGAAACTTAAGGGATCAAAAACATACTTTTCTCTTCATTTTTTTGCAAGGGGTGCCAACACTTTATTGATCTATTTGGACAATGAGAGGGATACAAGCTGGGTCATGCGGGTTAATCAGCCACAAGTTATGACCTGTCGAGCAAAAGGGAGTGTTTGGCAGGATTGTGTGCATCAACATTCGATGCTTTATTTTCAAAACTAAAACTACACCTATTAAATTGGATATGCAAAGTGAAATTTCTCTAATTACTGCGAAATAAACTCCCCCTTTCCATCATCTATGTCATCTATCACTGGTTTGCAATCACACGCCACCACGAAGTTCTGAAGAGAAAGGTCCTCTGCAAGTGCTGGTGACTCACAGAAGGCTATGGCCTCCAAGACTACCAGATCGGTAACTCTTGGAATAAATAATGTCGAAGAGCCCAAGTACAAGCCAACATGGTTTCTGCATACTGCTGCCGATGCTCCTACTCCAGTATTGAACAGCCCAGCATCTATGTTGATTTTCATCAGCCCAAGCGGGAGTGGCTTCCAGGCTGAGCTCGATTGAGCAGCCAAGCCTACAGATGACCTGTTCGACGATGCACTGGACAACACATTGATTGTATTCAACTCAGAAATGAAGTGTTTCACGAACCTATGTGTCGCCAGTGGGTTTTTCATATCTAGTATTTCTATACTCATTCTTGGGTTCGTCTGGTCTTCATGCCCTAAATAACAATACTTCCGCCTCCTTCTCCCCCTGCTTCCCGAGAGTGCTTCCTCTCTCTCCCATGGCATCAAGGACCGAATATCGCCCCTGCGGACTACCCTGTCTTAGCTGTCCATGGCCTGCTTGGTGGTGGCGCGTCCCTCAGCGGGCGTGTGGGTGAGGTGGGCTGCTTCCTTCGAGTCCTGGTGGCGCAACTGTCCTGGGTGGCTGGTGGCCGTGGAGGGAGTACCCGTCCGCCGCTGGAGGCTTGATACGCCAGATCCAGCGAGCTCCTGACCCGATTTGGTGCCATCCTTTGGCATGGCGCGCCCCTCGTCGGTGGCCCCTTGGGTTGCTTCTAATGGGTGCCCGGTAACCCAGATCTATGGTTCGTCTCCGTGCGGGTGCAAGGTGCAAGCTTTGGAGTCCAGTGGGTGGCAGATTTGTGTCAATGCGGCATTAGGGCGGCCGGCTGCGTGCTTGCGACCCATCTCCATGTGGGTGGTGAGTGAGGGTGAATCCCCTTGGTCGCCGGAGCGGTGGCTCCGAGCGATGGGCATGGTGAGACCTTTTCGACGGGTGTCGCTGCGCAGGTGCTCGTGTGTCGCCTTAGCCACTTGGGCGGCGAGGTGGATCACTCGGGGGCATCTGTCATGCGAGTGTGTTCTTCACTGCCACCCCGCCTGGTCTAGGTGTTGTTTGCATCTTACCTTGGTCGGCCGTGCCTGCGGGACCTGGTTGTGTCCCGAGCGAAAGCTCTGCCCAACAGTGTCGGGGCCGGAAATAGCGATACTCCCGTGTGTCGTTACCTCCTTGGAGATGTCATCGTGGGTGGGTGACCTCCATCCACCATGGGATTTAGTTGAAAACACTTGGTGTGGCATGTTCCAGACTGGGCGGTGGCGGCGTTGTGGCGGCATTTCCTCCTTGGAGACTTCATCTCGTGGGCAAGGTCCCATCTTGCTGGCCGTTGAGGTGTGTTCTGTGATGAAAGTTTGTTCTCGTCGTGTGTCGGTCCATGCTTCAAGGACGGTGCACTCTTCAGGAGCTAGGTTCGGCGAGGTGGCTATGCTTGAAGGCCTGCCTCTGTTGTCTTGGCGCTAGCTTCCATTTGCGCTCTAGGGTGGTGAGCACTCCATCGTTCGAATGGTGCGGCGCCCTTCGAGCCAGGGCGAGGAGCTTAGAGCTCCTATTGGCGATGATGAAACAAGATGACGTCGTTCTGCCAGATGCCCGGGCGATGGCAATGGCATAGCATCCTCACCGGCTGGTCTTCTTCTCGGGTTGGCTTCCTTTGCAGGGTTGGTCCTCCGATCATGTTTGAGGGCTCCAATTGCTTGTCTTTTTATAGCTTTGTTGCTGCTCCTGGGCACCGCTGTATCTTGCTTGAGTTTTTGTTTTGTTTTGTTGAGTTGTACCATTGGTTGTAAGGGCTTCATTAATTTAAAGCATGGCGCCAGCCTCTTTTCTAAAAACTACTCCCTTCGTTTCTAAATATTTGTCTTTCTAAAGATTTCAACAAGTGACTACATACGAAGCAAAATGAGTGAATCTACACTCTAAAATATGTCTATATACATCCGTATGTGGTAGTTCATTTGAAATTTCTAAAAAGACAAATAATTAGGAACGAAGGGAGTACATCACAATTCAGCTAGCCCCTGGTCAGGATTGCAATACAACCTACAAGAAATCTAGGCCCATTTCCATGTTCGCAAGTAAGACCAGCACAAGGCGTGCAACTTATTCATGAAGGACGGTAGGCTGACACAGAAGCGCATGCAGGGACTTGCCAGGCCATCTCAAAATTGCACGATTGATCCTACCGAGCTAGCTACCACATCATAGCTCGGAATATTCATTTCAAGTGCAAATGGGGAATATAATACTACTCGCATGCTACGTACGTTTTTTTTAGGAGTGCATGCTACGGGGAGCTCCTATCGGGCGCTTCAGGCGCCCGAACTCCTCCCTGGCGCTCGCTACGCCGCTTAGTTGGGCCGGCCCACAAAAACGGCAGACAGCGAACGCAAAAACCGCAAAAAACACCTCTACAGGTCAAGAACTCATGCACATCAAGGTCGCCGTGTGTCCCACTAGCCACTCGAGCTACCTATCATTAGTGATTTGCATCAGCGACAAATGCGTAATAAACACTGACGCCACGCTATTTAATAGCACCGAACAATCTACTGTATCGCTTAATTATTTTTGAATTATTTGGAAAAAATGTGAATTTGTAAAAGTTCATGGATTTGGAAATAAGTTCACAAACCTGAAAAGTTTCATCAATTTTCAAAAAAAAGTTCATCAAATATGAAAGAATGTTCGTGGGCTTTGAAAAGAAAAATCATCAAATATTTTAAAAGTTCGCCAAATTTGAGAAACGTTCATCAAATTTGAATTTTGTAATGGATTTCCAAAAAGTATCATAAAATTTGAAATAGTACATTGAATTTGAAAAAAAGTTCATGGAATTTGGAAAACGTTCATCAAAATTGAAAAAAAAGTTCATGAATTTTCAAAAAAAGTTCATCGACTTGAAAATAGTTCATCGAGTTTGAAAAAAAAATCATCAAATTTGAAAAAAAGTTCATGGAATTTGGAAAATGTTCATCAAAATTGAAAAAAAAAGTTCATGAATTTTCAAAAAAAAATCATCGACTTGAAAATAGTTCACCAAGTTTGAAAAAAAATCGTCAAATTTGGAAAACGTTCATCTAATTTGAAAAAAAGTTCATCGAATTTGGAAAATGTTCATCAAAATTAAAAAAAAGTTCATGAATTTTCAAAAAAAGTTCGTCGACTTGACAATAGTTCATCTAGTTTTAAAAAAGTTCATCGAATTTAGAAAACGTTCATCAAAATTGGAAAAAAGTTCACCGAATTTGAAAAAGAAGTTCATCTAATTTGAACAAAATTGAATTTGGAAAAAGTTCATCAAAATTGAAAAAAAATCTGAATTTTCAAAAAAAGTTCATCGAGTTTGAAAAAAAGTTCATCAAATTTGAAAAACGTTCATCAAAACCACAGAAATTCATCGAATTTGAAAAAAGTTCATGCCTTTTGAGAAAATAAAAAAGTAAAGAAAACTAAAGTAAAAAACGAAAAAGAAAAACAAATAAAACGGTCCAAAAAAGACCAGATAAAAAAAAGTAAAACCGGCTGGGAACCCAGGGGAGAAACGAAGTAATAGGCACAAAGCGGTAGCTTTCCTAGTGGTTACTGCGATGTCCTTCAATCGAGTAGGTCTGCCGTTCGAATCCTGCGACCACACCTTTTTTGGAAAATTAAACAGAAAAATTGGTTAGAAGGCCGGCCCATATAGCCCGATGAGAGAGGTGGGGGGGTGTGCGCCCGTTTGCGCGGTTGCCTGTAACCGGCGCAACGGGCGCCGTTTAGGAATCGCCCATGCTACGTACTACGTAGGTTGTACTCTACCAAATTGCTAGCGCTGTCAACTCGGGATCCATCTACTATGAGGCTATGACTACGAGAGAGCAACGTCGCGGGCCGCGTATGGGTTTGTAATTTTCGGCCGGTGGGCCGTCCAGCGTGCGCCCCTTGGTCGCTTAATTAGGCTGCGTGCGCGCGGTTCGCTGTCTCTTAATAGTACCACACGGCTAGCGTGTAAATTAGTTGTGCGGCTTAATTAGGCTGCTGTTAGGCTACATAGAGCCGAGGAAGCAGTCACGGGCCAGTTAGCGCTGGCTAATCGGGTTTGCCGAGGCAAAAGACCGACGTATAGACGTTGAGGCATACACGCATCGCAAATGCGAGCCGAGTCTAACAACTCCGTATAGACGTATACGGTCAGTCTTTTTGTCTCTTTATTCTTCTTCTTGTGATTTTAATTTTGGAAAAATAGGGTCTGTTGTCACGTCCTCTTTTTTCTACCTTTTGCAAGAGGTATGGCCGAGCATTGTAAATATGTTTTTGCTACCTTGTTTTCTCCATTGCGAATTTGACGATGGTACAACATCCCTTTTGCAAGAGGTATGGACGAGCATTGTAAATATGTTTTTGCTACCTTGTTTTCTCCATTGCGAATTTGGCGATGGTACAACATCCTGAGGTCAAAAATATGAAGCAATGCATTCTTTTCTTTTCTTGTTTCCCTTACATCCGTCGCCATGCTCAAAAAACATAGTGTCAAAAAAGACTTACATTTTGGGACGGAGCGAGTAGCTAACATCAATTTTTTTTATCCTTCCTTAAGACAAAAATTCTTTTCCTTTTCTGACGCTCTCGTTTATAATCGTGCACTAATCATACATGCATCATGCACGGTCACGAACGGTGGCTCACGTGAATATCACAACACACCCTTTCTTTGATTTGATCCTGGGCAGCCGGCAGCCACCTCATTGGTTTTTCTCCTTACACCCGGACAGACTTCAATTCGTCTTTTACTTCTTTCCACTCTAACTGACATCGAATCAATTTTCCCATTGCACTCCGGTTGCATCGTCGTCCCTCTCAAATTGCGGTGACTAGGGACACATCGGCCTCGCCGCCGATCCTTCGCGGAGATGCCAAGACGGCCAAACATCCTCCTTGACTTTGGAGCATCGAAGGTGGCGCCAAGTGATGAGGTCAAAATAGCCAAACTGGACCCGGAGTACCTCATGATATGTCAGCTGACAGACAAGAGTGACGTGTATAGTTTCAGCGTCGTGCTACTGGAGGTTCTCACCACAAAATAAGGCAATCTACTTCAATGGGCCCGAGGACGGGAGCCTCGTCTCGCGCTTCGTAGCGGCCACGAAGGTCGGCACGCACAACAAGCTCCTGGGCAGCTAGGCGATGAAGGAAATGGGGTCTGAGGCACTGGAAGAGGCCACCCACATCATGGTGCGATGGGTGAGCCTGAGCAGGGAAGAGTGGCCGACCATGAAGGAGGTTGCAGAGAGACTGGAGGCGCTGAGGAGGTACCACCAGCGCCCGTGGGGTCAAGGTGGTGGCAGTGATTCGAAGGAAGCGAATAGCTTGTTTGGTAGGGATATGGAACAGGGTGTGGAGTACATGTTTGTGCCTTGAGCCGTCCTTGATCTTGAAAGGGGGCAATATGTACACTTTAAGCTTGTAGTATGTTCTAATACCATGTGCCATTCTCCTGCAGAAGTGTATTGGGACTTGAATGACGAAAAAGGCTCACACCCCGTTTTATATAAAAAGCAATGACCATACAATCCGAAGGATATAACTCAACCCCACACCATCACACACACCCCCAAGACAAGATACAATGATGCCAAGAACAGCTACAGATGGAGCTGCATCCGACGACCGTGGACTACAGAAAGGCGCCCTCAGGAATGTAACGGCACCGGAGTGTTAACATGTATTTTGTATAGTGTATGTAACCGTGCACACGATGGCACGTTAGTCTCCTAGATTGTAGGATCACAACTAACCAAGGCCTGCGTGTCTACTCTCCAGTGTATGTACGTTGTTGTAACTGTGCATGAATCAAGAGAGCTTAGTTTTACTCTCCAACTTGGTATCAGTTTCCAGACCATCGCCATGTCGGAGCAGCGCTCATCCTTCTCCTCCGTGGCGACCCTCTCCGCCACATCGCCGGCCTCCCTATCCTTGACGGCCCCCTCCTCGGCCACTGCCGGCGCGGCCACCTCTTCCTCCTTTATTTTTGGTACCTCGCCCTCCAATCTCAGTGCCACCGCACCACCCCACCTCCCAGTTTACACCTCTCTTCTCCTCCACTGTGCCGCCGCCACCACCTGCCCGCCATCCCATCTTCAATGCCGACATCTCTAGCCACATCAAGTTTCTCTTAAACCCTGCTGAGCATAATTATCACAAGTGGAAATCCTTCTTCTTCATGGTCGTGGTTCACTATGGCATCACATATCTTATTGAGCATCCACCTCCTCCCAACGCCGACAGCCAGTACCTCGAGCTCGACGCCCATGTCGCTCTTGCCATGTATGCCACCCTTGCTGATCAGGTCATCGATCACGTGATCGGGGCCACCACCACTTATGATCCCTGGACGCCGATCGGGGACTATTTCCTTCCCAACAGGGCAGCCTGCTACATGATGCTCAATCGCCAATATCGAAACCTCAAACAGGGCGATCTCCCTGGATCGCTCCGTCACGGCGTCAGACACGGCCAAACACCGTCTCCGCCGCCTCGACGGGGAGATGGCCAGGTACGGCGAGGAATGGTCCCTCGCTGAGATCGCCGCCGCCGCCAACGATGACGTCTCCAACGACCGCCGCCCTCTCCCCCAGCTCATGTCCTCGGTGGCCGCGGCCGCACTGTGCACGACGCAGGAAGAGGCAGAGAGGATCATCCGCGAGCATCAGGCGGCCGACGGGAAGCCTTGCCGCGACGCCACCACCTTCCGCCGCCCCAAACCCGACGACTCCGACTTCGACGGTGGGTCAAGCAACGATGACGGAGGAGGAGCCGCCGGCCAGCCCGGCATGGCCTACGAGTTCACCATGAAGTATAGGATAGTTTAGGGTTTTAGTTCACCGGACGAAACATCGTCCGGTTTTATGTAGAAAGTATCATACTTTCAGTGAAATCAGCCATGTTTATATCAAAATTCGTCATGTTTGGTAACTGATTTACCTTGACTGTCATTCCCTGATGCGGATATTCTTGAATGTGCCCTCATGTTGATGTGTTCACCGGCCGGCCGGGCAAATGACGGCTGTCCAGTGGCATGCATGCGAACGACGGCGCGCTGCTCCAGTAAAACTGGACATGACAACAGCGCTGTCCATGGTCGTTGTCCATCACAAATTAACCCGTACCACGAAAAACAAGAGAGATTCATGTGACCAGGGCCGGCCCTGATGGGGGCGCAGGGGGGGCGGCCGCCCCGGGCCCCCATAATCTAGGGGCCCCCTCCCAGGTTGCATGTACGTACTTGGCCCATTAGGCTATAGCCAGTTTCTCGTGGAAAGAAAAACGAGTAGCCCGGCTGACCAGATCCCAAGTAAAGGCCCAAGGAACGGGGGAAGGACGCAAGTCACGCAGTTTTTCCTCTGATCGTGCGACATTCCCGTGAACCATGATGCCTAATCGCCCAATCGTCGTCACAGGCTGCAGCGCTGGCGCAGTAGGGCATGTCCCAGCGGCTCCGGTGTCCCGGTCTCAAATCTCCAGCCTCCCGTGTTGGGGCCTCTCGCCCTCCCGCCTCGTGCTAGAGTGGGACACGGGAGCATCCAATCGAGGCGTCGATCCGACCAATCCGAGGTAAATGATGTATTCCCTACAGGTTAAGTACGTAGTAATCTGAAGTATTTATTTTCTGCAGATTAAGTACGTAATTTATTTTCATCCATAATCTGATGTGTTTTTCGTATTTTCATCAATGTATCATCAACTCCAAAAAATATGCATCTTGTAGCGAAAAGAAAAGGGAAACAACATGTGGTTGTCTTCATAGAATCACAGAGACAGGAGCTAGCTATTGACATTTTTAAGAGTAATACTGACACATCAATGCGCCATGATGATGAGTTCGCAATAGTTGCCTTTTTTGTGGGGGTCAAGTTTGCAATAGTTGCAGTGGAGGAAGAACAACCAACTAATGGGAATTCTGAATCTGAGAAGCAAGAAGAAAATGTCGACACTAACATCAGTGATGACTGTGTAAGTGGCTCTCCGTACGTAACTAATTCGTTGGATGCACATTTACAGTCTCTTAGTGTTCATGAACATCTAATTTTTACTTTGATATTAAAACAAGAGATTATTTCCTATGTTAAGGTATATGATCTTATTTCTGAATTGAAGATTATCAAATTGACTTAGTCATATGGCGTAATGTCTGCTATGGAGATTTTCAAGCATGTGAGAAAGGTTGATTGTTATCCCAATGTGTCCACTGTTTATTGCATCTTATTTACTGTGCATGTGATTGTCGCATCGATTGGACGAAGCTTTTCAAAGTTGAAATTATTGAAGAACTATTTAAATACAACAATGACTCAAGAGAGACTAAATGGATTGGTAATATTATGCATCGAGAAGAAAAATTATTGGGTGAGATTGGCATCAACCCCCTCATATTATAAGTGATTTTTTTTTTGCGGGTGATAATATAAGTGACTTTACATTGAGGAATGTGAAGAAAATTTTAAGGTAATATATTTAAATCATTTGACATGAATACTGCTTTTGGACGCGTACATATGTTTATTGGTAACATTTTATGTGCGTAAATTTTATTACTATTACAATGTTTATATTAAGGGCCCCGACTTTTAGTTTCGCCCCGGGCCCCCAAAATACCAGAACCGTACCTGCATGTGACGGATGGGGCGCCCCGTTTCGTGCATGGATGTACCGGGATCGATGGTGAGGTGACACTGGTTTGGAGTCGGGGATTCATTGGGTTGGCCGTCGCTCGGCCACGGTTTCACGTACGAGGAAAGCCGCGTTTAACAGGCTAGCTGTGCGAGTTTGTACTTTAGCCAAGTGCATGACTAAATCATGCATGTGCCGATCGATCAGCGTGTCCAAACCGTGTACGTGGCAGCCAAAAAACCCACTCTACCTAGCTAGCTAGATGATTCTGCTGGGTGAAGTATCTTTCTTTTTTCCGTGAAGTTGGACGATATGTCAAGAGGGAGGGAGGAGATATACGGAGAAAGAGATGCGACGGGGATGGTTTGTGGCTCAGGGAAGAATGCCCTTTGTGATTAGTGAAGACACATGATAGAGTAAATAGCATAAAACTATCACATCTCGGGTTAGGGTTTATAAAAAAACTACCGCATTTTCAAAAATCAACCACAAAATTGGCTTGCTGTTTCAAAAAGCTACAACTTTCTGCAAGTGGCCGATTAGGCCGGAATTGATGGTGAGGTGATGGCTGGGGCGCTGGCCCGCTCTGCGTGCACCATTTTGTGCATGGATGTATATATCGGAATCGATGGTGAGGTGACACTGGTTTGGAGTGGGGGGGTTCATTGGATTGGGCGTCATTGCGCCACGGTTTCGCGTACGAGGAAAGCCGTGTAAGAGGCTAGCTGTGTGAGCTTGTAGTTTAGCCAAGTGCATGACTAGAGCATGCATGTGCCAATCGATCAGCGTGTCCAAACCGTGGCAGCCAAAATGTTCGTTCGTTAGGGAGTGTCGCGGACCACGGTTTCACGTACGAGGAAAGCCGCGTAAGATATGCTGTGTGAGGTCGTAGTTTCTACCTAACAAGTGCATGTGCAGCAGCAAGTCATCATAAGTCATATGAACGACGACGGGAGTAGAGGACGTGAGATGGCAGGGTGAGATCGAATGCACACGGTAGCTAAAGACGGCGAACTAGAGCATGCATGTGCCGACGATCAGCGTGTCCAAACTGTGGCAGCCAAGAAAAACTACTCTGGATCTTTATGTTGGGTGAAATGCTTCTTCTACACACAATGTTTCTAAAAAGATTTTCACAAAAGCTGGATGGTATATATACTTTGTACATTGGTGACAATAAATAGTTAGTGAGCTTTTGTATGTGATCACCATGGTTTACCCGACATTCTGTTGTTAATGTAACTGCTAAAAATGGACTTTAGCTGTTGATTAAATCCACACTCATTGGCTTACCAAAAAACATGATTTTATTTGGTAACCCAATAAGACACGGGATATTTTGGGGCCATCTCAACGGATATATACTTTCATAAATTCCACTAGGCGCATACACTTGGAAAGTTTGCACATTAAAAATCATAACTTGAAATATTTTCATCTCAATACATGAACCACGTGTACATTTGTTTCTTGATAAAAAGTATAAAAGCAATTGCCCTGCTATCCGTGACAAAGAGCGACTGCTTAGGTGATGGGAAGCCAAGGAGGACCCATTGGAGTTCAGGGTAGCTACATGCTAGATTTAGAATTTGCGATTTTCAAAATGACCTAACCTTATTGATGTGTTGTGAAATGAAAAGTAGTAAACATTATGAATCACTCATATGATGGTATAAGATTTAAAAGGAGGCCTTCTCCCTTACATGCTTTATTATTCATTCACGCGCATGCATAATATTACAAATGTCCAAGGAGACATACTACTCCGAAACTCTAATGCGATAAAAAGCATAGATTGATTGTGTGACCTTTTGCAAAACTTCACCATCGAGATATTTTAAAAGTCGTCGTCAGGGCCCTATGGTGTGTTCAAATTTGAAAATTTGAATTTGTGCACCTTTGTAGCACTTGATTCTCTATGCCTTTATCATGTTTTACTTGAATTGTTACTCTGGTTGAACCATACGGTGTGTTTCAATTTGAATATTTAAATCTGAAATGTTGTTGAAATTTGTGTACTGGAATTATCAAAGTTTCGGATTAATGTGTTGTGCAAATATCAAGTTGGAATGGATTATGTGAGCAAAATGGTTGAAGAATTATCATAGATTCCTTTGGGAGAGTTCGTGTGTTAGGAAAAGAACTAGGTGTGCGCTTCTTTCTATCCTGGCATTTAAGTAGTTATAGTTTAGGAGTTAGTTTTAGAGAAATAGCTAGAGATGCTCTTGGATGTGATATTTATCACTGGTTGGGTCGGTCTGCAAATGAGTAGTTTATCTTGTAGAAGAAAAGGATGAACGAGGGAAGGCCGTATCTGCAAATGTGGAGAGGAGTGCGGGTAAATTGTCATAGTTTCCTTCCTATACGTTAGATATAGACCGAACGGCCTATATTGCAGGATGACAGGCACACCATTATCACTAACTTTGCTTTTTATAAGAGTAGAGATAAGAACGCTAACAAAACCATTACTTCCTTGCGGTTTAACTGCACTTTCTCTTCTTGCGTGAAAATCAAATGATACGTAGTTCTTAGTGCATCAACGTAAATGTTACTCATATCACTATTATTTCGAGTCGGTGTTACTCACATTTCTGAGGGACCGCCATGTTTTGCAATATGGTTGGGGATAAAATTACCATGTGACACAAAGCACTTCGATCCTGATGTTTTTTACAACTAAAGTTGTCATCCAGAAAAACCCTAAAAAACTGAAACTTGTCATCCGAAAAAAAGTTAACGTGCTTCACAACTAAAATTGCCATTCTCGTGTCACTGAGCTTGTCATAAAAAGTATTCGGAGTTGCCATATATTCATGCCACACGTTTGGCATTAGTAGAGTCCTAAAATTACATTAGCACACGTAGTCTAGATAAAGTGTCACGGTGAGCCGGTGAGGTTTAACCTTCTTTCGTGGTGAAGAAATGTGGAAGGCAAATTGTCCATCAGAAACTACAGTGACGTAGGCAAATTTTCCATCATGGATGTGACGCTCAACCCTGGAACAAACGACGACGCTAGAGGCCTTCCACATATGCAAGTGTCCAACGTGAAGTGTATCTTTTTACTTGGTGATGTGTAGGGGAGCTTTAACACAAAGAGGCATCAGTTGAGCTTTTTTTGGAATTCTTGGTTAGGCTTGGAATACAAACTACTAGAAAAGACCCTCGCCTCACTCTCGTGGGCGACACGGGGATCCTTATCTACAACTGCAGCCAGACTAACCTTCTCTTTCAACCCCCGTCGCCGCCGCCAAAGGAGGCGATCGGGCTAAGCCCGTGCCGCGCGCGGTGGAGGCGTGGCATGTTTCCCTGCATATCTAGGGCGGTGTGATGATACTCTTCTTCAGTAACAGAGCTCCTGCCAGGCGGTGCGTGTAGAGCAGAGACACTTGCTTCCTCTCTCCATCCCCCAAAGCTCGGCCAGGCTTCTCCAGTAGGGCAGAAGGCGTCGGTGGTGTACCGTGTGGACCAGCCACCGATCATTTAGGGTGACGAGGCTGTCGGCGAAAACCAGTCTGGTTGCGGTCAGGGCGACATGCAGCAGTGTTGACGGACGTCGTGACCCTATTGAGGGTGCCCATGCTGCAACTCATGCCTCCTTGCGTGAGTGCTCCAGGGAAAACCGTAGATCTAATTTTTAGCATTAGATGATGACGTCATTCTCTGTTGTTTCCCCTCTTGGGGGCATCGTTTTGGAGATAGTACTGGCTGGAGGGACCCGTGGTTGGTAAGTGGGTTGCGCCGCAGTTGTCATGTCCTTGTCTCTTTGGTTCATAGACTTGAGTGGATGAGGCATGGAGACAATATAGCGGTGATTCCCTGATGTGACATGGCGGAGGTGGTGTGCAGTGGCAGTGCCGATGACACTGGCTGGTGGTGCGGATGGCCGGGCATGGTTGCTCGACGGTGCTTATGGAGGAAGATCACGTCCTTGGTGAGGTAGTGATCGATGACTCGTGGTCTATTGTCTACGGACCATCAGGCATACCTAGATTTACCAGTGACATACACTCTTGTCGGAGGCGAGGGATCGTTGGAGCGTTTCTACTACGAAATTTTGATGGTGCCACTTCTCTTCCCATGCGATCAGCATCACGCGTGTGTCGGCGAATGTTCTCGGCTCCACATACCACTCTTGGTGACTGGCATATTATGCCTGGTGCGTGCATGATTTTCAGTCGCGCGGTCAACATCTGGACTGTGTGGCCTTACATCATCTTCATGCGTCGCAAAAATGCCACAAGGAGTGTCGACGGCTCCAACTGTAGATGCTCTGGCGGTCCGGCCGTCTGGCTATAGACATGGCGCTCCGCCGGAGTCCATGTTGATCTTTACACTTTTGCGTTTGTACACCCCCTAAACACATCAAAGATAGAGATCTCTCCATACTCTTCCTGGGTCGGCCCATTTTACACTTTTCCCTGTTCTGTAAAACCTTCAAAAACTGAGTGCCCATTTCGAACCCAGCACCTCTACCCTTAGTACAAGGCAATAACAAACTGAACTACTTTCTTGTTGTGTCTAGTTGTCTTCTTTTTCTTCTTCAAATATAACACCAACCAACGTGACCCTGCTTGGTTTTTCTTGTTTGTCCGGTTTTTCTTCTTATTTTATTTTTCTCTTTCTTTTTCTTTTTTTTAATTCATGAAGTGTTCAAATTTGTTTTCAAATCCGTGAACTTTTTTCCAAATCCGTGTACTTTTTTCAATCCACGAACTATTTTCATCTTTTACAAACTTTCTATTAAAGAAAGTGATTTTTTTTCAAATACGTGAACATCTTTTTTCAAAATTTTTCCAAATCCGTGAACAATTGGGCCAGCCCATTTTACACCTTTTCCTGTTCTGTAAAACCTTCAAAAATTGAGTGCCCAATTCGGACTCAGCACCTCTACCCTTAGTACAAGGCAATAACAAACCGAACTACTTTCTTGTTGTGTCTAGTTATCTTCTTTTTTCTTCTTCAAATATAACACTAACCAACATGACCCTATTTTTTTGTCCACTTTTTCTTCTTCTTTTTATTTTTTCATTTTCTTTTATTTTTTAAAATTTCATGAACTATTTTTAGATCATGAACTTTTCAAATTTGTTTTCAAATCCGTATATTTTTTCAATCCACGAACTATTTTCATCTTTTAGAAACTTTCTGGTAAATCAAGTGATTTTTTTTCAAAATTGATAAACTTTTTGCAAATCCGTGAACAGTTGGGCCAGCCCAACAAACACGATGGGAGTGTTGCGGTCGCCTGTTACTCCCTCCGTCCCAAAATTCTTGTCTTACATTTGTCTAGATACGGATGTATCAAGTCACGTTGACTTGATACATCCGTATTTAGACAAATGTAAGACAAGAATTTTGGGACGGAGGGAGTACATATCAAGAACATTTTTTCCCACAAAATGACGGAACACCTTCTCACCCGAGCTCGATGCGGCTCCATCGCTGATATGCAGCTTTGCGGACCTCCAAGATGGCTCACGAAAAGTGAAGTCATTGCCGAATTAGACCGGGGCAGCACCCCGAACAGGCCATCAAATTCCGGACCTGGCACCCACCATGACTAAGACGCCAAAGGAGGAAACCATACCTGCCATCTATCAACCACGAACCCAGCACACGTCCGTCTTCAAGATGTCATCAATGCAGAGCACAGTCTGCATACGCTCCTAGACTACCTCCAAAGCTCCACGCTGACGTTGAGTAGATGCCGTGGCAACAACGAAGCCCGAGGACATATGTCCACTACAAGGATGCCGCTGCTGCCATGAGATCCCCGCTTGAACAGACTGGTTCCCAAATCCATCACCGACCATAGAGATGATCGCCTCATCGGAGAAGAATCTGGAGCTTCTTTATTCAGCATCGCCGTTGCCGCCGCCGAAGCCAAGACGTTGAACGATCCAAAAACTCTAAGCTACCAGGGGCCTAGAACCTAAAGCTAAAACGATCCGCACGCACGGGATACGGCGACCCCCCCCCCCCCCCCCCCGCCCCCCGCCCTCTCCATCGTCGACCTCGACCTCCCTCACCACGGACGAACAAGAGGTCGACGATGGAGAGGAGTTGCCGAAAGACGGCGATGGCTAGGGTTCCCGGTCGCTAACCAAAGAGAAAACACGTATCTTGACTCTGTACTTGCTTGCTGAATATCCCCCTTCATGACCATTAGTGTGTCATCGGCCAATTGAGTACGCGAAGAAGGAATCCACGTTGAGAGGATGGGAGGGTAGCTTTTTTATTTCCTTTCCTTTGATGACGAGAAAAGCAAGACCCTGAAATTTGTTTCCAAACGCATCCGCCAACGTCAGCCATCGGTCCCCGATCGTACGGCCCGAGACGAGCCACGCGCTCCGCCGCTCGTGCTCTCCCTTCCCACCAGGCTATATTTACGCGGACCCTCCCCATCCGCCCCGACCCCTCTCTGCCTCCTCCGCCGCGCCGCCACAGCCAGGTCAGGTGCGCCTCCTCCGTCAACCAGCGGCCGCGGCAGCGAAGCCGCCGGATCGATCGAGAGGATAGCCGCCGTCCTCCCGCTCCCGAGGTGCGTGTCCGCCCGACCCCCAGATTGTCTGTCTGCTGCCCCCGTCTTCCTCTCGGCGGCCGATCTAGGTTTGGCGCTAGATTTTTCCGCGTTCTCGTTGGACGATTTGTCGATTTGCGCCTGGTAGATGTCGGATGCAGTAGTTTTTGCATGTCTCTCGGGAGCAAATAGATCGTTGCGCCCGAATTGGTTCGGGAGATTTCGGCTGGGAATAACCCGAGGTTAAGCGATAGGGGAATTGAATCTAGGGTTTTGCAATTCCTGTGCTGGAAGATTGTTGCTATTAACTGGTAGGCGTCCCTCGTGAGATTCCTAGAGCAAATAAATCGATCCCTCAGTTCTGTTGTAAATATCATCCTAATTGAATCTAGGGTTCTGCAAATTCTTTGTTCTTTATATTAACTACTAAATAGTGCAGGGGAAACTGAATTTATATTCAATTTGTAGAATAAATCGCTCCCCAAATTTTGCTGCTGGGTCGGGACTTCCTAGTATAAGTAGGGAATATGCCAAGATTAACTAACATGGGAATTGAATGTAGGGCTATGCAAATTCTATGTTGAAATACCCTTGATGGTATTGAGGGGGGCTAAATCTATGGTCAGCAGTAGATGCTGAAAATTTGTCAGGTTAAGGATGTTGAAGCTATATTCTTTCCATCTACTATGCTGCAACAGCTGTTGCTGGCCTACTCTGCTGCTGTTGTGTCCTCTTTGTTGTATCCTTTCGTGCGGCTAGAAGTGCTTGTTTGACGGGATACCTGGGTGGTTCTTAGGTCAGGTGTATACGAGTGGCCTTGTTTAGTGGAGTTTGGGGTTTTACGATTTAGACACACCTTTTACTGGATTACAAGAGGTTTGTGAACATGTATGCAGCAGTCTGCTTTAAATTATGTGTGCATCTATGCTGTTCTGGTTGGTACTTCTTTTTTGTTTGTTTTGGGCTGTTCTCTTCAATCAAAGATTAATATTCTAAAACGGTGTGCAGATTAGGTTTTAAAACGGATCGTATAGTAATCTTTGTCTGGCGGATATAACAAGGCCTGCAACCCAGAAGGAGTGCCCTCGTGCAACAGGCAAAAAGTTATTTCTTTTGTGCTATGTTGTTTGGTCTCTTTTTGCAGTTGCAGGGGGAGAAACACTAACACTCTAGTGGGAGGAACACTTCATCTCTTTATTTCTGGTTTAACCGTTTTCAACGGTGTGCAGCTTTAGGTTAAAAAATTGATCAGTTTACTAGGAGCAGATCTAGTCCTGATGATGCCTGAAGTTGATCATGATTCTTCTGGTCTTCTTTCTATTGAGCTTGTTGCTATAATATTAACGATTTTGAATAAGTGTGCAGATTAGGTTAAAAATGGACTGGGAATAGCTTGTGCTTTATAATGTTCCAACCAAACAGTGAGCGTTACAGGGGTAAATTCACAGGAATTGTACATGTTGGTGATATTAAAAAAGATACATAGGTCTTGTGAGCCTGGTTGGTTTAATCCTATATGTTCCCATCGATATTTTGTCTTCTGTAATGCACTGTGACGACCTTAATTGAGGTATTCCAGTATTCCTTGCTCCCTGTTCTTGCCAGAGAACCCAATAATGTATTTTTAAGCACATAGATTCTTTTCTTCTAGATAAGAATTTCTGATGCTGTTCTTATCTTTGTTTTGTGCAGCTTCAGCATCATCTGAAGTGCTCCCAAAACAATGGCGGAGCACTTGGCTTCAATTTTTGGCACGGAGAAGGATAGGGTCAACTGCCCCTTTTACTTCAAGATTGGAGCTTGCCGTCATGGGGATCGTTGCTCCCGTCTGCACAACAGGCCAACCACATCGCCAACTATTGTGCTTGCTAACATGTACCAGCGACCTGATATGATCACCCCTGGAGTTGATGCCCAAGGTGTGGCTATTGCTCCAGAGAAGATGCAGGAGCACTTTGAGGACTTCTATGAGGATATCTACGAGGAGCTGAGCAAGTTTGGTGAGGTTGAGACCCTGAACGTGTGTGACAACCTTGCTGACCACATGATCGGGAATGTCTATGTCCAGTTCAGGGAGGAAGAGCAGGCAGTGGCTGCTCACAACGCCCTCCAAGGCCGCTTCTACTCTGGTCGCCCGATCATCGTGGAGTACTCCCCTGTCACGGACTTCCGTGAGGCTACCTGCAGGCAGTTTGAGGAGAACAGCTGCAACCGTGGTGGCTACTGCAACTTCATGCACGTGAAGCAGATTGGTAGGGAGCTCAGGAGGAAGCTATATGGTGGGCGTTCCAGGAGGAGCCACGGGAGGAGCCGCAGCCCGAGCCCACAGCACAGGAGGGACAACCGTGACCGTGGTGGCGACTTCCGCCGTGATGGCCGGGATGAATACCGTGGTGGCGGTGGCGGTTACCGTGGAGGCGATGGAGGTGATGGTGGCGGTTACCGTGGAGGTGGTGGTGGTGGCTACCGTGGAGGTGATGGGGGTGGCTATCGTGGTGGTGGTGGTGGCGGTTACCGTGGTGGCGGCAGGGGTGGAGGTGGTGGCAGGCATGACAGGTATGATGATGGACCAAGGCGCAGGTATGGTGGCAGCCCGCCACGACGTGGAAGGAGCCCTCCAGCCAGGGAGAACAGCGAGGAGCGCAGGGCCAAGATCGAGCAGTGGAACCGTGAGCGGGAGGAGAAGAAGTGATGAAACCGCGAGTAGTGGAACCGCAAGCGTTATTTACCTTTTCATTCTTGTGTCGTTAGTTTGCTCCTATGTTGAGTCTGGTGGTTTACTGTCAGACATTGGTTGATATAGTACTATTGCTTGGTTGAGTGACCTGTCAAGTGCAGGATTCTATTAGAGGCGTGTAAGCTGCTATTTGTGCTCAATATTTATCTGCAGGATTCTCGTATTATCTGCCAAGTTTACAGTGTTCTGCTTTTGTTGGTTTGATCTTATATGGTTTCGTTTTCTCATTTAGAATATAACATCTATCTGTTGTCGACCATATAGTAAGCCATTTAACTACACGTAATCAGTATATATCATCACTTGCCAGTTGATGTTTTCTTTCCAGGAAATCACAAGATGAAACGAAACAATCACACTACGCGGCAGCATAGAGGGCAAAAGCGCAGGGCGAAGTTTTTGGTTGTCTGTTCGCTGGCTATAGTTAAGTGTGTGTGTGTCGATAGAAATATTGCTTGGTTGAGTGACCTGTCTGGTGCAGCATCACATTCGTTTTGGTCCATGGGACGTGTAAAACTGCCATTTCTTTTACAGTATTGGTCGTTGTTTAGTCACTTATTTTCTAAGTATTATATCCTGTCATCTGTTTTACTGTAATTTCCCACAGCATAAGGTTTATTTTAGAACGAAGGCTCAACTCAAGCCCTGCTTTGAATCAACAAAGTTATCAACCGGCCAGGATTATAGCATCAACCACAAGAACCAAAAAAAGAAACTGTTAAGCAAAGATAAAGAAAAACTGGAACACTATGTATCTCTTAGCAGTTTCGTCTTTTCTGTAAATTGCTGTAAACTGGAACACTATGTCTTCTTCATCTTTGCTTGTAGACCATATGTTCAAACGCTATATAGGCCCCCTCACTTGCCACAGCAATAACTCAATTTACCGACTCAGCGATTTGGTTTTCCGGGGAAAAATTTGTGTGACCATTCATTGCCGAGCTAAATACCGCTAAGCACATAATAAAATTACACTATCCAAACAGGGTAATGGATTAAGGCTGCATTTGATATTGTGGTGGAATATGATAGCCCCAATGGTTTTGTCTATTTTTAGATTTCTTTATACCCCTTTTTGCATATTTCTTTCGCTAACATTTTCACAAAAAATCATTAATCACAACTGAGCGGAGTGATCAGTTAATGAATGTGGTAGTAACTCAAGATTCAGACACATCAAATTATTTGCATAATAATGCAGAGGAAAGCATAACAACATAGGACGGCCAAACCAGAGATACATGAGTACAACTTCGGACAGAGAGAGGGTACACATTTGCCAGCAGCTGGTGAGATGAGAAGCATCACAACAAAGTTATTGCAGAGGAAGAAGGATATGATACTTGGTTTGACAGTACTAATCTCTTGCGTGCTTCGCCATCATCCACACGATGGTTGTTAGGTCACCACCACGGCCGAGTTGCTTGGCATCAGTGGCGTAGCTAGCCCAACATGCCAGGGTGGTCCACCAATGCAAAATATTCACATAAATATATTTATTTATTATAAAAATATATTTTTCTCTATGCTATATATATTATGGGGAAATTCCAGGGTGGTCCATGGACCACCCTGTCCACCCCCTAGATACGCCACTGCTTGGCATGGGACTCCCTGCTGCATCGGATGGACGCCTGGACAAGCAGACCCACCCAGGCATCAAAGATGAACTCCAAAATATCACCTATACCCCTTACAGGAGGATAAGCGAAACGTGGGATCCAGTGTGCAAACCATGTAAGGATCCAGGTAGGCATGGCATTTTTGGTAGTTTTGCACAGTAGGCTTAGCAGCACCTGGGCGAGGTCAGTTCCTACCCGGATGGTAGTATTCGCAATATTATGTGGCATTAACCTATGCAGCATCCACTCAACAAATTCTTCTGTTGAACTAGTATACCCATTGGGTCTACTGGAAATGGTCTCCAACTCCATGGCGCTCCTCAACTCCTCCAGAGCACGGTGGGTAATCTCGTACAGGCTGCGGTCAAGGCCCGGTACCATGTGGGGGCATGCGGTGGCAAGGAACGTCATGTAATCAGACGTCACCTTGATCGCCTTCACATGTTCTTGGGAAGCTGCTTCCGTGATGATATGGGTGGTGCTCATGAGGAAAATGTCTGTGGCGATGTGCCAGATGATGATGACCTCTGAAATTCATGAAGGAACCTCATATCTCCGTCTGACTCCATAGGCTCGTAGGGTATGGTCATGGCCTTTGCAGCTTGTTCATCTTTTTTCCCATCAGCACCAATTTGAGGCTTTGCAGGAAGACCGAAGAACCATCTGCACATATTTTTGAACACCAGCTTCTTGACATTCTCTGGAATCTCAAGGTGCCTTGAGTGGTCTTCCGATTCAATCTTCTTCTCCAGTCCATGAATGCTCTGGTACAGCAAGTTATGCTGCCCAAAAGTTCCAGCCCAACTCCTGTAGCTTTTGGGCTCCTTGCTACATGCACATGTCCGCAACCATGAGGAAAGTTTGGAAAGACCGAGAGAGACGACAAAACCACGGAGCTTGTGCCATCTCCCCTGGCAGAAAAGTGAAGGAAATATGCCCTAGAGGCAATAATAAAGTTATTATTTATTTTCTTATTTCATGATAAATGTTTATTATTCATGCTAGAATTGTATTAACCGGAAACATAATACATGTGTGAATACATAGACAAACAGAGTGTCACTAGTATGCCTCTACTAGACTAGCTCGTTGATCAAAGATGGTTATGTTTCCTAACCATAGACGTGAGTTGTCATTTGATAAACGGGATCACATCATTAGAAGAATGATGTGATTGACTTGACCCATTCCGTTAGCTTAGCACTTGATCGTTTAGTTTACTGCTATTGCTTTCTTCATGACTTATACATGTTCCTATGACTATGAGATTATGCAACTCCCGATTACCGGAGGAACACTTTGTGTGCTACCAAACGTCACAACGTAACTGGGTGATTATAAAGGTGCTCTACAGGTGTCTCCGATGGTACTTGTTGAGTCGGCATAGATCGAGATTAGGATTTGTCACTTCGATTGTCGGAGAGGTATCTCTGGGCCCTCTCGGTAATGCACATCACTATAAGCCTTGCAAGCAATGTGGCTAATGAGTTAGTTACGGGATGATGCATTACGGAACGAGTAAAGAGACTTGCCGGTAACGAGATTGATCTAGGTATTGAGATACCGACGATCGAATCTCGGGCAAATAACATACCGATGACAAAGGGAACAACGTATGTTGTTATGCAGTTTGACCGATAAAGATCTTCGTAGAATATGTGGGAGCCAATATGAGCATCCAGGTTCCGCTATTGGTTATTGACCGGAGACGTGTCTCGGTCATGTCTACATAGTTCTCGAACCCGTAGGGTCCGCACGCTTAACGTTCGGTATTATGAGTTTATGTGTTTTGATGTACCGAAGGTAGTTCGGAGTCCCGGATATGATCACGGACATGACGAGGAGTCTCGAAATGGTCGAGACGTAAAGATCGATATATTGAACGATTATGTTTGGACACCGGAAGTGTTTCGGGAGGTTTCGAACATTTACCGGGGTAACGGGGGGTTACCGGAACCCCCCGGGGAGTGTAATGGGCCTATTGGGCCTTAGTGGAGAAGAGGAGGGGCGGCCAGGGCAGGCCGCGCGCCCCCTCCCCTCTAGTCCGAATTGGACAAGGAGGGGGGGGGCGGCGCCCCCCATTCCTTCCCCTCTCTCTCCTCCTTCCCCCTTCTCCTACTCCTACTAGGAAAGGAGGAGTCCTACTCCCGGTGGGAGTAGGACTCCCCCCTTGGTGCGCCCTCCTCCTGGCCGGCCGCCTCCCCCTAGCTCCTTTATATACGGGGGCAGGGGGCACCCCAAGACACAACAATTGATCATTGATCTCTTAGCCGTGTGCGGTGCCCCCCTCCACCATAATCCACCTCGGTAATATCGTAGCGGTGCTTAGGCGAAGCCCTGCGTCGGTAGCATGTTCATCACCGTCATCACGCCGTCGTGCTGACGAAACTCTCCGGCGAAGCTCTACTGGATCGTGAGTTCGCGGGACGTCTCCAAGCTGAACGTGTGCAGAACACGAAGGTGCCGTACATACGGTACTGAGGATCGGTCGATCGTGAAGACGTACGACTACATCAACCGCGTTGTCATAACGCTTCCGCTTTCGGTCTACGAGGGTACGTGGACACACTCTCCCCTCTCGTTGCTATGCATCACCATGATCTTGCGTGTGCGTAGAATTTTTTTGAAATTACTACGTTACCCAACAGTGGCATCCGAGCCAGGTTTATGCGTAGATGTTATATGCACGAGTAGAACACAAGTGAGTTGTGGGCGATACAAGTCATACTGCTTACCAGCATGTCATACTTTGGTTCGGCGGTATTGTTGGATGAAGTGGCCCGAACCGACATTACGCGTACGCTTACGCGAGACTGGTTTTACCGACGTGCTTTGCACAAAGGTGGCTGGCGGGTGTCTGTTTCTCCAACTTTAGTTGAACCGAGTGTGACTACGCCCGGTCCTTGTTGAAGGTTAAAACATCACTAACTTGACGAAATATCGTTGTGGTTTTGATGCGTAGGTAAGAACGGTTCTTGCTCAGCCCGTAGCAGCCACGTAAAACTTGCAACAACAAAGTAGAGGACGTCGAACTTGTTTTTGCAGGGTATGTTGTGATATGATATGGTCAAGGCATGATGCTATATTTTATTGTATGAGATGATCATGTTTTGTAACGGAATTATCGGCAACTGGCAGGAGCCATATGGTTGTCGCTTTATTGTATGCAATGCAATCGCCCTGTAATTGCTTTACTTTATCACTAAGCGGTAGCGATAGTCGTAGAAGCAATAGTTGGCGAGACGACAACGATGCTACAATGGAGATCAAGGTGTCGCGCCTATGACGATGGTGATCATGACGGTGCTTTGGAGATGGAGATCAAAGGCACAAGATTATGATGGCCATATCATATCACTTATATTGATTGCATGTGATGTTTATCCTTTATGCATCTTATTCTGCTTTGATTGACGGTAGCATTATAAGATGATCTCTCACTAAATTTCAAGGTAAAAGTGTTCTCCCTGAGTATGCACCGTTGCCAAAGTTCGTCGTGCCGAGACACCACGTGATGATCGGGTGTGATAAGCTCAACGTTCATCTACAACGGGTGCAAGCCAGTTTTGCACACGCAGAAATACTCGGGTTAAACTTGACGAGCCTAGCATATGCAGATATGGCCTCGGAACACTGAGACCGAAAGGTCGAGCGTGAATCATATAGTAGATATGATCAACATAGTGATGTTCACCATTGAAAACTACTCCATCTCACGTGATGATCGGTTATGGTTTAGTTGAATTGGATCACGTGATCACTTAGATGGTTAGAGGGATGTCTATCTAAGTGGGAGTTCTTAAGTAATATGATTAATTGAACTTAAATTTATCATGAACTTAGTACCTAATAGTATTTTGCTTGTCTATGTTGTTGTAGATAGATGGCCCGTGCTATTGTTCCGTTGAATTTTAATGCGTTCCTTGAGGAAGCAAAGTTGAAAGATGATGGTAGCAATTACACGGACTGGGTCCGTAACTTGAGGATTATCCTCATTGCTGCACAGAAGAATTACGTCCTGAAAGCACCGCTAGGTGTACCACCCGCGCCGGCAACTGCATACATTGTGAATGCCTGGCAGTCGCGTGTTGATGACTACTCGATAGTTCAGTGTGCCATACTTTACGGCTTAGAACCGGGACTTCAGCGACATTTTGAACGTCATGGAGCATATGAGATGTTCCAGGAGTTGAAGTTAATATTTCAAGCAAATTCTCGGATTGAGAGATATGAAGTCTCCAATAAGTTCTACAGCTGCAAGATGGAGGAGAATAGTTCTGTCAGTGAACATATACTCAAAATGTCTGGGTATAACAATCACTTGATTCAACTGGGAGTTAATCTTCCGTATGATAGTGTCATTGACAGAATTCTTCAATCACTGCCACTAAGCTACAAGAGCTTCGTGATGAACTATAATATGCAAGGGATGGATAAGACAATTCCCGAGCTCTTCGCAATGCTAAAGGCTGCGGAGGTAGAAATAAAAAAGGAGCATCAAGTGTTGATGGTCAACAAGACCACCAGTTTCAAGAAAAAGGGTAAAGGGAAGAAGAAGGGGAACTTCAAGAATAACGGCAAACAAGTTGCTGCTCAGGAGAAGAAACCTAAGTCTGGACCTGAGACTGAGTGCTTCTACTACAAAGTGACTGGTCATTGGAAGCAGAACTGCCCCAAGTATTTGGCGGATAAGAAGGATGGCAAGGTGAATAAAGGTATATGTGATATACATGTTATTGATGTGTACCTTACTAAAGCTCGCAGTAGCACCTGGGTATTTGATACTGGTGCTGTTGCTAATATTTGCAACTCAAAACAGGGACTACGGATTGAGCGAAGATTGGCTAAGGACGAGGTGACGATGCGCGTGGGAAATGGTTCCAAAGTCGATGTGATCGCCGTCGGCACGCTACCTCTACATCTACCTTCGGGATTAGTTTTAGACCTGAATAATTGTTATTTGGTGCCAGCGTTAAGCATGAACATTATATCTGGATCTTGTTTGATGCGAGACGGTTATTCATTTAAATATGAGAATAATGGTTGTTCTATTTATATGAGTAATATCTTTTATGGTCATGCACCCTTGAAGAGTGGTCTATTTGTATTGAATCTCGATAGTAGTAATACACATATTCATAATGTTGAAGCCAAAAGATGCAAAGTTGATAATGATAGTGCAACTTATTTGTGGCACTGCCGTTTGGGTCATATTGGTGTAAAGCGCATGAAGAAACTCCATACTGATGGACTTATGGAATTACTTGGTACTTGCGAACCATGCCTCATGGGCAAGATGACAAAAACGCCGTTCTCCGGAACAATGGAGCGAGCAACAGATTTATTGGAAATTATACATACTGATGTATGTGGTCCGATGAATATTGAGGCTCGCGACGGGTATCGTTATTTTCTCACCTTCACAGATGATTTGAGCAGATATGGGTATATCTACTTAATGAAACATAAGTCTGAAACATTTGAAAAGTTCAAAGAATTTCAGAGTGAAGTGGAAAATCATCGTAACAAGAAAATAAAGTTTCTACGATCTGATCGTGGAGGAGAATATTTGAGTTACGAGTTTGGTCTACATTTGAAAAAATGCGGAATAGTTTCGCAACTCACGCCACCCGGAACACCACAGCGTAATGGTGTGTCCGAACGTTGTAATCATACTTTACTAGATATGGTGCGATCTATGATGTCTCTTACTGATTTACCACTATCATTTTGGGGTTATGCCTTAGAGACGGCTGCATTCACGTTAAATAGGGCACCATCGAAATCCGTTGAGACGACGCCTTATGACTGTGGTTTGGCAAGAAACCAAAGTTGTCATTTCTTAAAGTTTGGGGCTGCGATGCTTATGTGTAAAAGCTTCAACCTGATAAGCTCGAACCCAAATCGGAGAAATGTGTCTTCATAGGATACCCAAAGGAAACTGTTGGGTACACCTTCTATCACAGATCCGAAGGCAAGACAATTGTTGCTAAGAATGGATCCTTTGTAGAGAAGGAGTTTCTCTCGAAAGAAGTGAGTGGGAGGAAAGTAGAACTTGATGAGGTAACTGTACCTGCTCCCTTAATGGAAAGTAGTTCATCACAAAAACCGGTTCCTGTGACACCTACACCAATTAGTGAGGAAATTAATGATATTGATCAAGAAACTTCAGATCAAGTTACTACCGAACCTCGTAGGTCAACCAGAGTTAGATCCGCACCAGAGTGGTACGGTAATCCTATTCTGGAGGTCATGTTACTTGACCATGGCGAACCTACGAACTATGAAGAAGCGATGGTGAGCCCAGATTCCGCAAAATGGCTTGAAGCCATGAAATCTGAGATGGGATCCATGTATGAGAACAAAGTGTGGACTTTGGTTGACTTGCCCGATGATCAGCAAGCCATAGAGAATAAATGGATCTTCAAGAAGAAGACTGATGCTGACAGTAATGTTACTGTCTACAAAGCTCGACTTGTTGTGAAAGGTTTTCGACAAGTTCAAGGGGTTGACTACGATGAGACTTTCTCACCTATAGCGATGCTTAAGTCTGTCCGAATCATGTTAGCAATTGCCGAATTTTATGATTATGAAATTTGGCAAATGGATGTCAAAACTGCATTCCTGAATGGATTTCTAGAAGAAGAGTGGTATATGATGCAACCAGAAGGTTTTGTCGATCCAAAGGGTGCTAACAAAGTGTGCAAGCTCCAGCAATCCATTTATGGACTGGTGCAATCCTCTCGGAGTTGGAATAAACGTTTTGATAGTGTGATCAAAGCATATGGTTTTATACAAACTTTTGGAGAAGCCTGTATTTACAAGAAAGTGAGTGGTAACTCTGTAGCATTTCTAATATTATATGTGGATGACATATTGTTGATTGAAAATGATATAGAATTTCTGGATAGTATAAAAGGATACTTGAATAAGAGTTTTTCAATGAAAGACCTCGGTGAAGCTGCTTACATATTGGGCATCAAGATCTGTAGAGATGGATCAAGATGCTTAATTGGACTTTCACAAAGCACATACCTTGACAAAATTTTGAAAAAGTTCAAAATGGATCAAGCAAAGAAAGGGTTCTTGCCTGTGTTACAAGGTGTGAAGTTGAGTCAGACTCAATGCCCGACCACTGCAGAAGATAGAGAGAAAATGGAAGGTGTTCCCTAAGCTTCAGCCATAGGCTCTATCATGTATGCAATGTTGTCTACCAGACCTGATGTGTGCCTTGCTATTAGCTTAGCAGGGAGGTACCAAAGTAATCCAGGGGTGGATCACTGGACAGCGGTCAAGAACATCCTAAAATACCTGAAAAGTACTAAGGATATGTTTCTCGTTTATGGAGGTGACAAAGAGCTCGTCGTAAATGGTTACGTCGATGCAAGCTTTGACACTGATCCGGACGATTCTAAATCGCAAACCGGATACGTGTTTATATTGAATGGTGGAGCTGTAAGTTGGTGCAGTTCTAAACAAAGCGTCGTGGCGGGATCTACGTGTGAAGCGGAGTACATAGCTGCTTCGAAAGCAGCAAATGAAGGAGTCTGGATGAAGGAGTTCATATCCGATCTAGGTGTCATACCTAGTCCATCGGGTCCAATGAAAATCTTTTGTGACAATACTGGTGCAATTGCCTTGGCAAAGGAATCCAGATTTCACAAGAGAACCAAGCACATCAAGAGACTCTTCAATTCCATCCGGGATCAAGTCCAGGTGGGAGACATAGAGATTTGCAAGATACATACGGATCTGAATGTTGCAGACCCGTTGACTAAGCCTCTTCCACGAGCAAAACATGATCAGCACCAAGACTCCATGGGTGTTAGAATCATTACTGTGTAATCTAAATTATTGACTCTAGTGCAAGTGGGAGACTGAAGGAAATATGCCCTAGAGGCAATAATTGTTGGGGAACGTAGTAATTTCAAAAAATTTCCTACGCACACGCAAGATCATGGTGATGCATAGCAACAAGAGGGGAGAGTGTTGTCCACGTACCCTCGTAGACCGAAAGCGGAAGCGTTAACACAACGCGGTTGATGTAGTCGTACGTCTTCACGATCCGACCGATCAAGTACCGAACGTACGACACCTCCGAGTTCAGCACACGTTCAGCTCGATGACGTCCCTCGAACTCCGATCCAGCCGAGTGTTGAGGGAGAGTTTCATCAGCACGACGGCGTGGTGACGATGATGATGTTCTACCGACGCAGGGCTTCGCCTAAGCACCGCTACAATATTATCGAGGTGTAATATGGTGGAGGGGGGCACCGCACACGGCTAAGAGATCAATGATCAATTGTTGTGTCTATGGGGTGCCCCCCTGCCCCCGTATATAAAGGATCAAAGGGGGAGAGGTGCGGCCAGCCTTGGGGCGCGCCAGGAGGAGTCCTACTCCCACCGGGAGTAGGACTCCCCCCCTTTTCCTAGTTGGATTAGGACTTGGGAGGGGGGAAAGAGGAGAGGGAGAAGAAGGAAGGGGGGCGCCGCCCCCTTCTCCTTGTCCTATTCGGACTAGGGGGGAGGGGCGCACGGCCCAGCCCTAGCCGCCTCTCCTCTCTTCCACCTAGGCCCACTAAGGCCCATTATGTTGCCGGGGGGTTCCGGTAACCTCCCGGTACTCCGGTAAAATCCCGATTTCACCCGGAACACTTCCGATATCCAAACATAGGCTTCCAATATATCAATCTTTATGTCTCGACCATTTCGAGACTCCTCGTCATGTCCGTGATCACATCCGGGACTCCGAACAACCTTCGGTACATCAAAACATATAAACTCATAATATAACTGTCATCGAAACGTTAAGCGTGCGGACCCTACGGGTTCGAGAACTATGTAGACATGACCGAGACACGTCTCCGGTCAATAACCAATAGCGGAACCTGGATGCTCATATTGGCTCCCACATATTCTACGAAGATCTTTATCGGTCAGACCGCATAACAACATACGTTGTTCCCTTTGTCATCGGTATGTTACTAGCCCGAGATTCGATCGTCGGTATCTCAATACCTAGTTCAATCTCGTTACCGGCAAGTCTCTTTACTCGTTCTGTAATACATCATCTCGCAACAAACTCATTAGTTGCAATGCTTGCAAGGCTTAAGTGATGTGCATTACCGAGAGGGCCCAGAGATACCTCTCCGACAATCGGAGTGACAAATCCTAATCTCGAAATACGCCAACCCAACAAGTACCTTCGGAGACACCTGTAGAGCACCTTTATAATCACCCAGTTACGTTGTGACGTTTGGTAGCACACAAAGTGTTCCTCCGGTAAACGGGAGTTGCATAATCTCATAGTCATAGGAACATGTATAAGTCATGAAGAAAGCAATAGCAACATACTAAACGATCGAGTGCTAAGCTAACGGAATGGGTCAGGTCAATCACATCATTCTCCTAATGATGTGATCCCGTTAATCAAATGACAACTCATGTCAATGGCTAGGAAACATAACCATCTTTGATCAACGAGCTAGTCAAGTAGAGGCATACTAGTGACACTTTGTTTGTCTATGTATTCACACAAGTATTATGTTTCCGGTTAATACAATTCTAGCATGAATAATAAACATTTATCATGATATAAGGAAATAAATAATAACTTTATTATTGCCTCTAGGGCATATTTCCTTCAGTCTCCCACTTGCACTAGAGTCAATAATCTAGATTACACAGTAATGATTCTTACACCCATGGAGCCTTGGTGCTGATCATGTTTTGCTCGTGGAAGAGGCTTAGTCAACGGGTCTGCAACATTCAGATCCGTATGTATCTTGCAAATTTCTATGTCTCCCACCTGGACTAAATCCCGGATGGAATTGAAGCGTCTTTTGATGTGCTTGGTTCTCTTGTGAAATCTGGATTCCTTTGCTAAGGCAATTGCACCAGTATTGTCACAAAAGATTTTCATTGGACCCGATGCACTAGGTATGACACCTAGATCGGATATGAACTCCTTCATCCAGACTCCTTCATTTGCTGCTTCCGAAGCAGCTATGTACTCCGCTTCACACGTAGATCCCGCCACGACGCTTTGTTTAGAACTGCACCAACTGACAGCTCCACCGTTCAATGTAAACACGTATCCGGTTTGCGATTTAGAATCGTCCGGATCAGTGTCAAAGCTTGCATCGACGTAACCATTTACGATGAGCTCTTTGTCACCTCCATAAACGAGAAACATATCCTTAGTCCTTTTCAGGTATTTCAGGATGTTCTTGACCGCTGTCCAGTGATCCACTCCTGGATTACTTTGGTACCTTCCTGCTAGACTTATAGCAAGGCATACATCAGGTCTGGTACACAGCATTGCATACATGATAGAGCCTATGGCTGAAGCATAGGGAACATCTTTCATCTTCTCTCTATCTTCTGCAGTGGTCGGGCATTGAGTCTTACTCAACTTCACACCTTGTAACACAGGCAAGAACCCTTTCTTTGCTTGATCCATTTTGAACTTCTTCAAAACTTTGTCAAGGTATGTGCTTTGTGAAAGTCCAATTAAGCGTCTTGATCTATCTCTATAGATCTTGATGCCCAATATATACGCAGCTTCACCGAGGTCTTTCATTGAAAAACTCTTATTCAAGTATCCCTTTATGCTATCCAGAAATTCTATATCATTTCCAATCAGCAATATGTCATCCACATATAATATCAGAAATGCTACAGAGCTCCCACTCACTTTCTTGTAAATACAGGCTTCTCCAAAAGTCTGTACAAAACCAAATGCTTTGATCACACTATCAAAGCGTTTATTCCAACTCCGAGAGGCTTGCACCAGTCCATAAATGGATCGCTGGAGCTTGCACACTTTGTTAGCTCCCTTTGGATCGACAAAACCTTCCGGTTGCATCATATACAATTCTTCTTCCAGAAATCCATTCAGGAATGCAGTTTTGACATCCATTTGCCAAATTTCATAATCATAAAATGCGGCAATTGCTAACATGATTCGGACAGACTTAAGCATCGCTACGGGTGAGAAGGTCTCATCGTAGTCAATCCCTTGAACTTGTCGAAAACCTTTCGCAACAAGTCGAGCTTTATAGACAGTAACATTACCGTCAGCGTCAGTCTTCTTCTTGAAGATCCATTTATTTTCAATGGCTTGCCGATCATCGGGCAAGTCAACCAAAGTCCATACTTTGTTCTCATACATGGATCCCATCTCGGATTTCATGGCCTCAAGCCATTTTGCGGAATCTGGGCTCACCATCGCTTCTTCATAGTTCGTAGGTTCGTCATGGTCTAGTAACATAACCTCCAGAACAGGATTACCGTACCACTCTGGTGCGGATCTTACTCTGGTTGACCTACGAGGTTCAGTAATAACTTGATCTGAAGTTTCATGATCATCATCATTAACTTCCTCACTAATTGGTGTAGGTGTCGCAGAAACCGGTTTCTGTGATGAACTACTTTCCAATAAGGGAGCAGGTATAGTTACCTCATCAAGTTCTACTTTCCTCCCACTCACTTCTTTCGAGAGAAACTCCCTCTCCAGAAAATTTCCGAATTTAGCAACAAAAGTTTTGCCTTCGGATCTGTGATAGAAAGTGTACCCAACAGTCTCCTTTGGGTATCCTATGAAGACACATTTCTCCGATTTGGGTTCGAGCTTATCAGGTTGAAGTTTTTTCACATAAGCATCGCAGCCCCAAACTTTAAGAAACGACAACTTTGGTTTCTTGCCAAACCACAGTTCATAAGGCGTCGTCTCAACGGATTTCGATGGTGCCCTATTTAACGTGAATGCAGCCGTCTCTAAAGCATAACCCCAAAACGATAGCGGTAAATCAGTAAGAGACATCATAGATCGCACCATATCTAGTAAAGTACGATTACGACGTTCGGACACACCATTACGCTGTGGTGTTCCGGGTGGCGTGAGTTGCGAAACTATTCCGCATTGTTTCAAATGAAGACCAAACTCATAACTCAAATATTCTCCTCCACGATCAGATCGTAGAAATTTTATTTTCTTGTTACGATGATTTTCAACTTCACTCTGAAATTCTTTGAACTTTTCAAATGTTTCAGACTTATGTTTCATTAAGTAGATATACCCATATCTGCTCAAATCATCTGTGAAGGTGAGAAAATAACGATATCCGCCACGAGCCTCAATATTCATCGAACCACATACATCTGTATGTATGATTTCCAACAAATCTGTTGCTCTCTCCATAGTTCCGGAGAACGGTGTTTTAGTCATCTTGCCCATGAGGCACGGTTCGCAAGTACCAAGTGATTCATAATCAAGTGGTTCCAAAAGTCCATCAGTATGGAGTTTCTTCATGCGCTTTACACCGATATGACCTAAACGGCAGTGCCACAAATAAGTTGCACTATCATTATCAACTCTGCATCTTTTGGCTTCAATATTATGAATATGTGTATCACTACTATCGAGATTCAACAAAAATAGACCACTCTTCAAGGGTGCATGACCATAAAAGATATTACTCATATAAATAGAACAACCATTATTCTCTGATTTAAATGAATAACCGTCTCGCATCAAACAAGATCCAGATATAATGTTCATGCTTAACGCTGGCACCAAATAACAATTATTTAGGTCTAAAACTAATCCCGAAGGTAGATGTAGAGGTAGCGTGCCGACCGCGATCACATCGACTTTGGAACCATTTCCCACGCGCATCGTCACCTCGTCCTTAGCCAATCTTCGCTTAATCCGTAGCCCCTGTTTCGAGTTGCAAATATTAGCAACAGAACCAGTATCAAATACCCAGGTGCTACTGCGAGCATTAGTAAGGTACACATCAATAACATGTATATCACATATACCTTTGTTCACCTTGCCATCCTTCTTATCCGCCAAATACTTGGGGCAGTTCCGCTTCCAGTGACCAGTCTGCTTGCAGTAGAAGCACTCAGTCTCAGGCTTAGGTCCAGACTTGGGTTTCTTCTCCTGAACAGCAACTTGCTTGCTGTTCTTCTTGAAGTTCCCCTTCTTCTTCCCTTTGCCCTTTTTCTTGAAACTAGTGGTCTTATTGACCATCAACACTTGATGCTCCTTTTTGATTTCTACCTCCGCAGCCTTTAGCATTGCGAAGAGCTCGGGAATCGTCTTATCCATCCCTTGCATGTTATAGTTCATCACGAAGCTCTTGTAGCTTGGTGGCAGTGATTGAAGAATTCTGTCAATGACGCTATCATCCGGAAGATTAACTCCCAGTTGAATCAAGTGATTGTTATACCCAGACATTTTGAGTATATGCTCACTGACAGAACTATTCTCTTCCATCTTGCAGCTGTAGAACTTATTGGAGACTTCATATCTCTCAATCCGGGCATTTGCTTGAAATATTAACTTCAACTCCTGGAACATCTCATATGCTCCATGACGTTCAAAACGTCGTTGAAGACCCGGTTCTAAGCCGTAAAGCATGGCACACTGAACTATCGAGTAGTCATCAGCTTTGCTCTGCCAGACGTTCATAACATCTGGTGTTGCTCCTGCAGCAGGCCTGGCACCCAGCGGTGCTTCCAGGACGTAATTCTTCTGTGCAGCAATGAGGATAATCCTCAAGTTACGGACCCAGTCCGTGTAATTGCTACCATCATCTTTCAACTTTGCTTTCTCAAGGAACGCATTAAAATTCAACGGAACAACAGCACGGGCCATCTATCTACAATTAACATAGACAAGCAAGATACTATCAGGTACTAAGTTCATGATAAATTCAAGTTCAATTAATCATATTACTTAAGAACTCCCACTTAGATAGACATCCCTCTAATCCTCTAAGTGATCACGTGATCCATATCAACTAAACCATGTCCGATCATCACGTGAGATGGAGTAGTTTCAACGGTGAACATCACTATGTTGATCATATCTACTATATGATTCACGCTCGACCTTTCGGTCTCCGTGTTCCGAGGCCATATCTGTTATATGCTAGGCTCGTCAAGTTTAACCTGAGTATTCCGCGTGTGCAACTGTTTTGCACCCGTTGTATTTGAACGTAGAGCCTATCACACCCGATCATCACGTGGTGTCTCAGCACGAAGAACTTTCGTAACGATGCATACTCAGGGAGAACACTTATACTTTGATAATTTAGTGAGGGATCATCTTATAATGCTACCGTCAATCAATGCAAGATAAGATGCATAAAAAGATAAACATCACATGCAATCAATATAAGTGATATGATATGGCCATCATCATCTTGTGCTTGTGATCTCCATCTCCGAAGCACCGTCATGATCCCCATCGTCACCGGCGCGACACCTTGATCTCCATCGTGGCATCGTTGTCGTCTCGCCAACTATTGCTTCTACGACTATCGCTACCGCTTAGTGATAAAGTAAATCAATTACATGGCGATTGCATTGCATACAATAAAGCGACAACCATATGGCTCCTGCCAGTTGCCGATAACTCGGTTACAAAACATGATCATCTCATACAATAAAATTTAGCATCATGTCTTGACCATATCACATCATAACATGCCCTGTAAAAACAAGTTAGACGTCCTCTACTTTGTTGTTGCAAGTTTTACGTGGCTGCTACGGGCTTAGCAAGAACCGTTCTTACCTACGCATCAAAACCACAACGATAGTTTGTCAAGTTGGTGCTGTTTTAACCTTCGCAAGGACCGGGCGTAGCCACACTCGGTTCAACTAAAGTTGGAGAAATTGACACCCGCCAGCCACCTCTGTGCAAAGCACGTCGGAAGAACCAGTCTCGTGTAAGCGTACGCGTAATGTCGGTCCGGGCCGCTTCATCCAACAATACCGCCGAACCAAAGTATGACATGCTGGTAAGCAGTATGACTTATATCGCCCACAACTCACTTGTGTTCTGCTCGTGCATATGACATCTACGCATAAAACCAGGCTCGGATGCCACTGTTGGGGAACGTAGTAATTTCAAAAAAAAATCCTACGCACATGCAAGATCATGGTGATGCATAGCAACGAGAGGGGAGAGTGTTGTCCACGTACCCTCGTAGACCGAAAGCAGAAGCGTTAACACAACGCGGTTGATGTAGTCTTACGTCTTCACGATCTGACCGATCAAGTACCGAACGTAAGGCACCTCCGAGTTCAGCACACGTTCAGCTCGATGACGTCCCTCGAACTCCGATCCAGCCGAGTGTTGAGGGAGAGTTTTGTTAGCATGACGGCGTGGTGACGATGGTGATGTTCTACCGATGCAGGGCTTTGCCTAAGCACCGCTACGATATTATCGAGGTGTAATATGGTGGAGGGGGGCACCGCACACGGCTAAGAGATCAATGATCAATTGTTGTGTCTATGGGGTGCCCCCCTGCCCCCGTATATAAAGGATCAAAGGGGGAGAGGTGCGGCCGGCCTTGGGGCGCGCCAGGAGGAGTCCTACTCCCACCGGGAGTAGGACTCCCCCCTTTTCCTAGTTGGATTAGGACTTGGGAGGGGGGAAAGAGGAGAGGGAGAAGAAGGAAGGGGGGCACCGCCCCCTTCTCCTTCTCCTATTCGGACTAGGGGGAGGGGCGCGCGGCCCAGCACTAGCCGCCTCTCCTCTCTTCCACCTAGGCCCACTAAGGCCCATTATGTTGCCGGGGGGTTCCGGTAACCTCCCGGTACTCCGGTAAAATCCTGATTTCACCCGGAACACTTCCGATATCCAAACATAGGCTTACAATATATCAATCTTTATGTCTCGACCATTTCGAGACTCCTCGTCATGTCCGTGATCACATCCGGGACTCCGAACAACCTTCGGTACATCAAAACATATAAACTCATAATATAACTGTCATCGAAACGTTAAGCGTGCGGACCCTACGGGTTCGAGAACTATGTAGACATGACCGAGACACGTCTCCGGTCAATAACCAATAGCGGAACCTGGATGCTCATATTGGCTCCCACATATTCTACGAAGATCTTTATCGGTCAGACCGCATAACAACATACGTTGTTCCCTTTGTCATCAGTACGTTACTAGCCCGAGATTCGACCGTCGGTATCTCAATACCTAGTTCAATCTCGTTACCGGCAAGTCTCTTTACTCGTTCTGTAATACATCATCTCGCAACAAACTCATTAGTTGCAATGCTTGCAAGGCTTAAGTGATGTGTATTACCGAGAGGGCCCAGAGATACCTCTCCGACAATCGGAGTGACAAATCCTAATCTCGAAATACGCCAACCCAACAAGTACCTTCGGAGACACCTGTAGAGCACCTTTATAATCACCCAGTTACGTTGTGACGTTTGGTAGCACACAAAGTGTTCCTCCGGTAAACGGGAGTTGCATAATCTCATAGTCATAGGAACATGTATAAGTCATGAAGAAAGCAATAGCAACATACTAAACGATCGAGTGCTAAGCTAACGGAATGGGCCAGGTCAATCACATCATTCTCCTAATGATGTGATCCCGTTAATCAAATGACAACTCATGTCAATGGCTAGGAAACATAACCATCTTTGATCAACGAGCTAGTCTAGTACAGGCATACTAGTGACAATTTGTTTGTCTATGTATTCACACAAGTATTATGTTTCCGGTTAATACAATTCTAGCATGAATAATAAACATTTATTATGATATAAGGAAATAAATAATAACTTTATTATTGCCTCTAGGGCATATTTCCTTCAATAATAAAGTTATTATTTATTTCCTTATTTCATGATAAATGTTTATTATTCATGCTAGAATTGTATTAACCGGAAACATAATAGATGTGTGAATACATAGACAAATAGAGTGTCACTAGTATGCCTCTACTTGACTAGCTCGTTGATCAAAGATGGTTATGTTTCCTAACCATAGACATGAGTTGTCATTTGATAAACGGGATCACATCATTAGAAGAATGATGTGATTGACTTGACCCATTCTGTTAGCTTAGCACTTGATCGTTTAGTTTACTGCTATTGCTTTCTTCATGACTTATACATGTTCCTATGACTATGAGATTATGCAACTCCCGATTACCGGAGGACCACTTTGTGTGCTACCAAACGTCACAACGTAACTGGGTGATTATAAAGGTGCTCTACAGGTGTCTCCGATGGTACTTGTTGAGTTGGCATAGATCGAGATTAGGATTTGTCACTCCGATTGTCGGAGAGGTATCTCTGGGCCCTCTCGGTAATGCACATCACTATAAGCCTTGCAAGCAATGTGGCTAATGAGTTAGTTATGAGATGATGCATTACGGAACGAGTAAACAGACTTGCCGGTAATGAGATTAAGCTAGGTATTGAGATACCGATGATCGAATCTCGGGCAAGTAACATACCGATGACAAAGGGAACAACGTATGTTGTTATGCGGTTTGACCGATAAAGATCTTCGTAGAATATGTGGGAGCCAATATGAGCATCCAGGTTCTGCTATTGGTTATTGACCGGAGACGTGTCTCGGTCATGTCTACATAGTTCTCGAACCCGTAGGGTCCGCACGCTTAACGTTCGGTGACGATCGGTATTATGAGTTTATGTGTTTTGATGTACCGAAGGTAGTTCGGAGTCCTGGATATGATCACGGACATGACGAGGAGTCTCGAAATGGTCGAGACATAAAGATCGATATATTGGACGACTATGTTTGGACACCGGAAGTGTTTCGGGAGGTTTCGGACATTTACCGGGGTACCGGGGGGTTACCGGAACCCCTCGGGGAGTGTAATGGGCCTATTGGGCCTTAGTGGAGAAGAGGAGGGGCGGCCAGGGCAGGCCGCGCGCCCCTTCCCCCTCTAGTCCGAATTGGACAAGGAGGGGGGCGGCGCCCCCCTTTCCTTCCCTCTCTCTCCTCCTTCCCCCTTCTCCTACTCCTACTAGGAAAGGAGGAGTCCTCCTCCCGGTGGGAGTAGGACTCCCCCCTTCGCGCGCCCTCCTCCTGGCCGGACGCCTCCTCTCTAGCTCCTTTATATACGAGGGCAGGGGGCACCCCAAGACACAACAATTGATCATTGATCTCTTAGTCGTGTGCGGTTCCCCCCTCCACCATAATCCACCTCGGTAAAATTGTAGCGGTGCTTAGGCGAAGCCCTGCGTCAGTAGCATCATCATCACCGTCATCACGCCGTCGTGCTGATGAAACTCTCCGGCGAATCTCTACTGGATCGTGAGTTCGCGGGACGTCTCCGAGCTGAATGTGTGCAGAACACGGAGGTGCCGTACGTTCGGTACTGAGGATCGGTCGATCGTGAAGACGTACGACTACATCAACCGCGTTGTCATAACGCTTCCGCTTTTGGTCTACGAGGGTACGTGGACACACTCTCCCCTCTCGTTGCTATGCATCACCATGATCTTGCGTGTGTGTAGGATTTTTTTTGAAATTACTACGTTACCCAACAAAAAGTTCTTGCTTCAACCAATTGTGTGGCCTAACTTTGAAGAATGAGTATGTCCAGGTTGACACTAATGCTCTGAGCAGCCAAACCATGTCAAGGAGAAGGGTCATCCAAAGCAATGTGTAAGTGATAACTGTGTCTATCCGCTGCAAGACCACTTTATAGTCGAGCCAAAACATCAGTAGTGCTGCAGTGGTCAGGGGCAGTGAGGCCAGACGTATGGCATAGCCACCCCATGTGTGGATCGACCACATATGCCTTGGTGTAGAGGATGTCGTGCATGAGGGAGACTCCCATCTCCACCACCTTGCACACAGTCTTCCATCTCCCAGAGAAGATGCTTCTGATGGCAACACGATCTATGTACTCCATCGAATAATCAGAGAATGTACCCTTGCAGATGTCGAATAGAATGTGGGCAACTAGTAGGGCCTTCTCATCATCTAGCTCCAGGTTCTTGACTTCACCAAAATCATCATCGACCAAGCTACTTGGCAGTTGCTTGAATGAGCTCCGGACGACGCCCAAGTCACCTCGCCGTAGTGCCACAGAACTCTTAACATACTTGAAAATGCCCAAGAACAACATGATGCAGGACGCTTGGCGCAGGCTTCCCGTGGCAGAGTCTTCAAGTATGTACCGGTACAGAACATATATGGCTCCAAATGACTTAATGGGAACCAGCAGCATCTGGCGTGCCCAGGCCTCATGGTCCGCCATGGCGTAGGTGCTCATGTTGTCAGGGCGAGCGTGGTGTTGCAGGAGGAACGGCACCCAGAACGCAACAATCAGCTTCTCTTGCGGCGTGGCGTCCAGTTAAAGGTTACCGAGGACATACATGGGGCCCTACTCAGTCACCTAATACGCCACCCATAGGAACCGCCTCTTCCACGTGTGGCCTTCGCGCCGACGGCTCTCAGAGAAGGCGGCCAGGACAAGATGCAAGGCTAAGCTTGAAAGCACCATTGCCCGGAACACCCAGAAACCTGTCAGGCCAGATAGTGCTGCTCTGAAGAATTCCCCTATTCCAGTGTGTCGGAAGCAACTCTAGCCGTCGATCTACCATCCAGTGGCTCTCCTGTGTTGATAACGGTTCGCCACTGGCATGTGGTCTAGGCCATAGATCATCCATCCAGCGGCTATCATCACTCCTAGTGTCGCTGTTCACTTTCCGACATAGCATGTGCTCTGTTTTACTTTGAGTTTCACCTTTTCCTTCTGTGATGGCTATATAGCCACCTCCCCCTCTTAGTTTTGGACACGATCATTGTATTTGGGTATAAACCCTAGCCGCTGGTGGCGTGCTGTACTACTTTCCCCTTTCTAAGCAATACAAACCCTAGCTCAATTTCCCCAAATTCCTCTTTGAAAGTGTGATGTTGAGTGCTAAGTGAGTTCGATTCCAGTCAAGATCCTGACAATTGGTATCAGAGGCCCAACAATTCTCGGAGGCGGAGGATCTGGTGAGTAGAGGTTGGAGGCACGGCTGTAAAATCCCTCTGCAAGCCGGAGATCAGGCGGCGGTGATGGGTGGCGGTCGGAGCGGCACAGTTCGGAGGCAATCTGATTTCAGTCCTGGTTGCTGGAGAACATTTCTCCTACGGTAAAATCCTAGAAACTGGACTCGGGTGGTGCTTCCTGGTGGAGGGTGTTGAAGTCGGAGTGGCGGCGGTAGAAACGCGAGATCTCGTCGGCAAGTTCCCTCCCTTCCCACCCTTTGTCGGAGCTTTTTGGATCCAAGCAGAACCATGTCCCATCCTGAAGAATCTGGTGACACGGGCACCTTGCATCTCGAATCTTTGGAGCTTGACATTAAGACCTTGCAGCGTTATCGCGAGGAAGACAAAAAGGAATTCCAGGAATTCCAATCAATGGTCAACAGGAACTTCATCACAATGCAACAAAACTTTGACAAAATTCTGGACAACTTCAAGCGCTTGTTGCTCATTCCGGAGCTGGGCGACGTCCGTGATGAATAGTCAGCACAAGATAGTGCACAGCCAAAGCAGCATCAGCTGCATTCTCCGGTCAATGCACCAGGCAGGCTCAAACAGCTCCATGTAAATACTCCTCCTTCAGTGGCTATGCCAGACAAAGATGCCCCTGCCATAATAGGGACTGCTGTCTTGAGAGACACTACAGGAAAAGAGCTCAATTTGGATGGTGCGCCAAAAGTGTCGTATAGACATCCAAATTTTGCAAACACCAAAACAGTAGCAATACAACAGGTACAGCAAGCCCCACCTCCTCAGCAACAACCCATACAAATAGAAGATAATGCACAGGAGGAGTGGCCAGATGGAGAAGACAGAGGTATAAGACCCAACTCCCCATTTGACAATAGACGAAAAGTGCTCACTGTGAAACCTGCCAAACTAAACATCTCTGAATTTAGTGGCACTCGCCCAGAGTCATGGATTCAGAACCTTGAACAGTATTTTGCTGCTGCAAGGACTCCCCTGGAACACAGAACTGAGCTGGCAGTTTCATATCTGCAAGGCCCTGCTATACAGTGGTGGAGGGGAAATGGGTTTTCACCACAAAATGTACCCTGGCACAGATTTTGCTCTTATATTGCAGATAGGTTCTCCCTGGACTCTGCTTGTGATATTGTTAACTCCTTCCATGCAATCACTCAAAGTTCCACTGTAGCTGTGTATGTAGAGCAATTTGAATAGCTAGTAAACGGCATGAGAAGAGAAAATCCTGCCATCCCCAATGACTATTATGTAACTAGCTTCCGGTCTGGATTAAGCCCTTACATCAGAAGTCATGTAGAGTGTTTTAAGCCTCCTGATATGCAAACATCAGTATGGTATGCTAGAAGAATGGAGAAAGCTGGTGTACCTGCCCAGCCCAAACCTTATTTTCCTCAATCCAAGAGGCAAGTAGTGTTTGAACAAGCAAAAACACCCCTATCTAAACAAAAACACCATCATCCATCGGGCTAAATAAAACCAAGTTTGTTACAAATGCAGAGAGCCATGGGTGCCTGGCCACAGGCAAGTTTGCAGAATGAGCCAAAAAGCACAAGTGCAAGCATTGCAAACCTAGGAAGAAGAAAATGTAGAAATTATTTATGTCATAGATTTTGAATACCCTGACCTGGAACAGGCTGTCCCACCCCCTGATAATGTGATACGTCTCCAACGTATCTATAATTTTTGATTGTTACATGCTATATTATATTCTATTTTGGATGTTTATTGGGATTTATTATACACTTTTATATTATTTTTGGGACTAACCTATTAACCGGAGGCCCAGCCCAGATTGCTATTTTTTGCCTATTTCAGTGTTTCGCAGAAAAAGAATATCAAACGGAGTCCAAACGGAATGAAACCTTCGGGAACGTGATTTTCGGAACAAACATGATCCAGAGGACTTGGAGCCTACGTAAAGCAATCAACGAGGAAGGCACGAGGTAGGGGGCGCGCCTACCCCCTGGGCGCGCCCTCCACCCTCATGGGGCCCTCGTTGCTCCACCAACATACTTCTTCCTCCTATATATACCCATATACCCGGAAAACATCAGGGACGGAGCCAAAACCCTATTTCCACCGCCGCAACCTTCTGTACCCGTGAGATCCCACCTTGGGGCCATTTTCGGCGCTCCGCCGGAGGGGGCATTGATCACGGAGGGCTTCTACATCAACACCATAGCCTCTTCGATGATGTGTGAGTAGTTTACCTCAGACCTTCGGGTCCATAGTTATTAGCTAGATGGCTTCTTCTCTCTCTTTGGATCTCAATACAAAGTTCTCCTTGTTTCTCTTGCAGATCTATTCGATGTAATCTTCTTTTGCGGTGTGTTTGTCGAGATCCGATGAATTGTGGGTTTATGATCAAGATTATCTCTATGAACAATATTTGAATCTCCTCTGAATTCTTTTATGTATGATTGGTTATCTTTGCAAGTCTCTTCGAATTATCAGTTTGGTTTGGCCTACTAGATTGATCTTTCTTGCAATGGGAGAAGTGTTAGCTTTGGGTTCAATCTTGTGGTGTCCTTTCCCAGTGACAGCAGGGGCAGCAAGGCACGTATTGTATTGTTGCCATCGAGGATAAAAAGATGGGGTTTATATCATATTGCATGAGTTTATCCCTCTACATCATGTCATCTTTCTTAAAGCGTTACTCCGTTCTTATGAACTTAATACTCTAGATGCATGCTGGATAGCGGTCGATGTGTGGAGTAATAGTAGTAGATGCAGAATCGTTTCGGTCTACTTATCAAAGACGTGATGCCTATATACATGATCATGCCTAGATATTCTCATAACTATGCTCAATTCTATCAATTGCTCGACAGTAATTTGTTTACCCATCGCAATACTTATGCTATCTTGAGAGAAGTCACTAGTGAAACCTATGGCCCCCGGGTCTATTTTCCATCATATTAATCTTCCAACACTTTGCTATTTCTATTACCGTTTATTTTACTTTGCATCTTTATCATAAAAATACCAAAAATATTATCCTATCATATCTATCAGATCTCACTCTCGTAAGTGACCGTGAAGGGATTGACAACCCCTTTATCGCGTTGGTTGCGAGGTTCTTGTTTGTTTGTGTAGGTGTGTGGGACTCGCGCGTTGTCTCCTACTGGATTTATACCTTGGTTCTCAAAACTGAGGGAAATACTTACGCTACTTTACTGCATCACCCTTTCCTCTTCAAGGGAAAACCAACGCAGTGCTCAAGAGGTAGCAGGAAGGATTTCTGGCGCCGTTGCTGGGGAGTCTACGCACAAGTCAAGACATACCAAGTACCCATCACAAACTCATCTCCCTCGCATTACATTATTTGCCATTTGCCTCTCGTTTTCCTCTCCCCCACTTCACCCTTGCCGTTTTATTCGCCCTCTCTTTCGTTCGCCTCTTTTTTCGCTTGCTTCTTGTTTGCTCGTGTGTTAGATCGCTTGTCACGATGGCTCAAGACAATACTAAATTGTGTGACTTTACCAATACCAACAACAATGATTTTCTTAGCACTCCGATTGCTCCTCTTAATGATACTGAATCTTGTGAAATTAATGCTGCTTTGTTGAATCTTGTCATGAAAGATCAGTTCGCTGGCCTTCCTAGTGAAGATGCCGCTACCCATCTAAATAGCTTTGTTGATTTGTGTTACATGCAAAAGAAGAGGGATGTTGATAATGATATTGTTAAATTGAAGCTTTTTCCTTTTTTGCTTAGAGATCGTGCTAAAATTTGGTTCTCGTCTTTGCCTAAAAATAGTATTGATTCATGGAATAAGTGCAAAGATGCTTTTATCTCTAAGTATTTTTGTCCCGCTAAAATCAACTCTCTTAGAAACGATATTATGAATTTTAAGCAACTTGATCACGAACATGTTGCACAAGCTTGGGAGAGGATGAAATTAATGATACGTAATTGCCCTACTCATGGTTTGAATTTGTGGATGATTATACAAATTTTTATGCCGGATTGAATTTTGCTTCTAGAAATCTTTTAGATTCGGCCGCGGGAGCCACTTTTATGGAAATCACTTTAGGAGAAGTTACTAAATTCGTAGATAATATTATGGTTAATTATTCTCAATGGCACACCGAAAGATCTACTAATAAAAAGTGCATGCGATAGAAGAAATTGATGTTTTGAGTGGAAAGATGGATGAACTTATGAAATTATTTGCTACTAAAAGTGTTTCTTCTGATCCTAATGATATGCCTTTGTCTGCTTTGATTGAGAATAATAATGAATCTATGGATGTGAATTTTGTTGGTAGGAATAATTTTGGTAACAACGCGTATAGAGGAAACTTTAATACTAGGCCGTTCCCTAGTAATTCCTCTAATAATTATGGTAATTCCTACAACAATTCTTATGGAAATTTTAATAAGATGCCCTCTGAATTTGAGACTAGTATTAAGGAGTTTATGAATTTGCAAAAGAATTTCAATGCTTTGCTTGAAGAAAAATTGCTTAAGGTTGATGAATTGGCTAGGAACGTTGATAGAATTTCTCTTGATGTTGATTCTTTGAAACTTAGATCTATTCCACCTAAGCATGATATCAATGAGTCTCTCAAAGCCATGAGAATTTCCATTGATGAGTGCAAAGAAAGAACCGCTAGGATGCGTGCTAAGAAAGATTGCTTTGTGAAAGCGTGTTCTTCTAATTTTTATGAGAATAAATATGAAGATCTAAAAGTTATTGATGTGTCTCCTATTAAATCTTTGTTTTGCAATATGAATCTTGATAATGATGGGACTGGAGATGAGTCACCTTTACCTAGAAGGCGTCCCAAAAATTCGGAGTTTTTAGATCTTGATGCAAAATTTGGTAAAAGTGGGATTCAAGAAGTTAAAATTTTAGATATCAATGAACCCACTATTTTGGATTTCAAGGAATTTAATTATGATAATTTCTCTTTAATAGATTGTATTTCCTTGTTGCAATCCGTGCTAAATTCTCCGCATGCTTATAGCCAAAATAAGGCTTTTACTAAACATATCGTTGATGCTTTCATGCAATCTTATGAAGAAAAACTTGAGTTGGAAGTTTCTATCCCTAGAAAACTTTATGATGAGTGGGAACCTACTATTAAAATTAAAATTAAAGATCATGAGTGTTATGCTTTCTGTGATTTGGGTGCTAGTGTTTCCACGATTCCAAAAACCTTGTGTGATTTGCTAGGATCCCGTGAAATTGATGATTGCTCTTTAAACTTGCACCTTGCGGATTCCACTATCAAGAAACCTATGGGAAGAATTAATGATGTTCTTATTGTTGCAAATAGGAATTATGTTCCCATAGATTTTATCGTTCTTGATATAGATTGCAATCCTTCATGTCCTATTATTCTTGGTAGACCTTTCCTTAGAACGATTGGTGCAATCATTGATATGAAGGAAGGAAATATTAGATTCCAATTTCCGTTAAGGAAAGGCATGGAACACTTTCCTAGAAAGAAAATAAAATTACCATATGAATCTATCATGAGAGCTACTTATGGATTTCCTACCAAAGATGGCAATACTTAGACCTATCCTTGCTTTTATGCCTAGCTAGGGGCGTTAAACGATAGCGCTTGTTGGGAGGCAACCCAATTTTATTTTAGTTTTTTGCTTTTTGCTTCTGTTTAGGAATAAATAATTTGTCTAGCCTCTGGTTAGATTCGTTTTTGTGTATTAATTAGTGTTTGTGCCAAGTGAAACCGTTAGGATAACCTACGGTGATAGTTATTTGATCCTGCTGCAGAAAAGAGAAACTTTATGCGCACGAGATTAGTTTTCATAAATCACAGGAACGTGATTTTCAGTTGATTCTTTTTGCAGTAGATCAATAAAAAAATTATCTAGAACTTCCTAATTTGGTGGAATTTTTTGCGTTCCAGAAGTTTGCGTTAGATACAGATTACTACAGACTGTTCTGTTTTTGACAGATTCTGTTCTTCGTGTGTTGTTTGCTTATTTTGATGAATCTATGGCTAGTAAAAGAGCTTATAAACTATAGAGAAGTTGGAATACAGTAGGTTTAACACCAATATAAATAAATAATGAGTTCATTACAGTACCTTAAAGTGGTGGTTTGTTTTATTTCGCTAACGGAGCTTATGAGATTTTCTGTTGAGTTTTGTGTTGTGAAGTTTTCAAGTTTTGGGTAAAGATTTGATGGATTATGGAACAAAGAGTGGCAAGAGCCTAAGCTTGGGGATGGCCATGGCACCCCAAGGTAAAATTCAAGGACAACCAAAAGCCTAAGCTTGGGGATGCCCCAGAAGGCATCCCCTCTTTCATCTTCGTCTATCGGTAACTTTACTTGGAGCTATATTTTTATTCACCACATGATATGTGTTTTGCTTGGAGCGTCTTGTATGATTTGAGTCTTTTCTTTTTAGTTTACCACAATCATCCTTGCTGTACACACCTTTTGAGAGAGACACACATGATTCGGAATTTATTAGAATACTCTATGTGCTTCACTTATATCTTTTGAGCTATATAGTTTTTGCTCTAGTGCTTCACTTAAATCTTTTAGAGCACGGTGGTGGATTTGTTTTATAGAAACTTTTGTTCTCTCATGCTTCACTTATACTATTTTGAGAGTCCTACAAAACAGCATGGTAACTTGCTTTAATCATAAAAATTAGTCCTAATATAATAGGCATCCAGGATTAGTAAAAAAAATTATGAGTGTGTTGAATACTATGAGAAGTTTGGTGCTTGATGATTGTTTTGAGATATGAGGATGGTAATATTAGAGTCATGCTAGTTGAGAAATTATGAATTTGAGAAATACTTGTGTTGAAGTTTGTGATTCCCGTAGCATGCACGTATGGTGAACCGTTATGTGATGAAGTTGGAGCATGATATATTTATTGATTGTCTTCCTTATGTGTGGAGGTTGGGATCGCGCGATGGTTAACTCCTACCAACCCTTCCCCTAGGAGCATGTGTGTAGTACTTTGTTTTGATGACTTGTAGATTTTTGCAATAAGTATGTGAGTTATTTATGACTAATGTTGAGTCCATGGATTATACGCACTCTCACCCTTCCACCATTGCTAGCCTCTCTAGTACCGCGCAACTTTCGCCGGTGCATTACACCCACCATATACCTTCCTCAAAACAGCCACCATACCTACATATTATGGCATTTCCATAGCCATTCCGAGATATATTGCCATGCAACTTTCCACCGTTTCGTTTATGACACACTCCATCATTGTCATATTGCTTTGCATGGCCATGTAGTTGACATCGTATTTGTGGCAAAGCCACCATCCATAATTCTTTCATACATGTCACTCATGGTTCATTGCATATCCCGGTACACCGCCGGAGGCATACACATAGAGTCATATCTTCTTCTAAGTATTGAGTTGTAATTCTTGAGTTGTAAGTAATAAAAGTGTGATGTTCATCATTATTAGAGCATTGTCCCATGTGAGGAAAGGATGATGGAAACTATGATTCCCCCACAAGTCGGGGTGAGATTCCGGACTAAAAAAAAGAGGCCAAAGAAAAAAAAGGCCCAAGAAAAAAAGAAAAAAATGAGAGAAAAAGAGAGAAGGGACAATGTTACTATCCTTTTACCACACTTGTGCTTCAAAAAAGCACCATGATCTTCATGATAGAGAGTCTCCTATGTTGTCACTTTCATATACTAGTGGGAATTTTTCATTATAGAACTTGGCTTGTATATTCCAATGATGGGCTTCCTCAAATTGCCCTAGGTCTTCGTGAGCAAGCAAGTTGGATGCACACCCACTTAGTTTCTTTTGTTGAGCTTTCATACACTTATAGCTCTAGTCCATCCGTTGCATGGCAATCCCTACTCACTCACATTGATATCTATTAATGGGCATCTCCATAGCCCGTTGATACGCCTAGTTGATGTGAGACTATCTTCTCCTTTTTGTCTTCTCCACAACCACCATATTCTATTCCACATATAGTGCTATGTCCATGGCTCACGCTCATGTATTGCGTGAAAGTTGAAAAAGTTTAAAAATTCTAAAGTATGAAACAATTGCTTGGCTGAAACCGGGGTTGTGCATGATCTAAATATTTTGTGTGATGAAGATAGAGCATAGCCAGACTATATGATTTTGTAGGGATAACTTTCTTTAGCCATGTTATTTTGAGAAGAGATGATTGCTTAGTTAGTATGCTTGAAGTATTATTATTTTTATGTCAATATTAAACTTTTATCTTGAATCTTTCGGATCTGAATATTCATACCACAAATAAGAAAATTACATTGAAAATTATGCTAAGAAGCATTCCACATCAAAAATTCTGTTTTTATCATTTACCTACTCGAGGACGAGCAGGAATTAAGCTTGGGGATGCTTGATACGTCTCCAACGTATTTATAAATTTTGATTGTTCCATGTTATATTATATTCTGTTTTGGATGTTTATTGGGCTTTATTATACACTTTTATATTATTTTTGGGACTAACCTATTAACCGGAGGCCCGGCCCAGATTGCTGTTTTTTTTCCTATTTCAGTGTTTCGCAGAAAAAGAATATCAAACGGAGTCCAAATGGAATGAAACCTTCGGGAACGTGATTTTCGGAACAAACATGATCCAGAGGACTTGGAGTCTATGTAAGGCAATCAACGAGGAAGGCACGAGGTAGGGGGGGCGCCTACCCCCCCTAGGCGTGCCCTCCACCCTTGTGGGGCCCTCGTTGCTCCACCGACGTACTTCTTCCTCCTATATATACCCATATACCCGGAAAACATCAGGGATGGAGCCAAAACCCTATTTCCACCGCCGCAACCTTCTGTACCCGTGAGATCCCATCTTGGGACCTTTTCCGGCGCTCCGCCGGAGGGGGCATTGATCACAGAGGGCTTCTACATCAACACCATAGCCTCTCCGATGATGTGTGAGTAGTTTACCTCAGACCTTCGGGTCCATAGTTATTAGCTAGATGACTTCTTCTCTCTCTTTGGATCTCAATACAAAGTTCTCCTTGTTTCTCTTGGAGATCTATTCGATGTAATCTTCTTTTGCGGTGTGTTTGTCGAGATCCGATGAATTGTGGGTTTATGATCAAGATTATCTATGAACAATATTTGAATCTCCTCTGAATTCTTTTATGTATGATTGATTATCTTTGCAAGTCTCTTCGAATTATCATACTAGATTGATCTTTCTTGCAATGGGAGAAGTGCTTAGCTTTGGGTTCAATCTTGCGGTGTCCTTTCCCAGTGACAGCAGGGGCAGCAAGGCACGTATTGTATTGTTGCCATCGAGGATAAAAATATGGGGTTTATATCATATTGCATGAGTTTATCCCTCTACATCATGTCATCTTTCTTAAAGCGTTACTCCGTTCTTATGAACTTAATACTCTAGATGCATGCTGGATAGCAGTCGATGTGTGGAGTAATAGTAGTAGATGCAGAATCGTTTCGGTCTACTTATCACGGACGTGATGCCTATATACATGATCATGCCTAGATATTCTCATAACTATGCTCGATTCTATCAATTGCTCGACAGTAATTTGTTTACCCATCGCAATACTCATGCTATCTTGAGAGAAGCCACTAGTGAAACCTATGGCCCCCGAGTCTATTTTCCATCATATTAATCTTCCAACACTTTTCTATTTCTATTACCGTTTATTGTACTTTGCATCTTTATCATAAAAATACAAAAAATATTATCCTATCATATCTACCAGATCTCACTCTCGTAAGTGACCGTGAAGGGATTGACAACCCCTTTATCGCGTTGGTTGCGAGGTTCTTGTTTGTTTGTCTAGGTGTGTGGGACTCGCGCGTGGTCTCCTACTAGATTGATACCTTGGTTCTCAAAACTGAGGGAAATACTTACGCTACTTTACTGCATCACCATTTCCTCTTCAAGGGAAAACCAACGCAGTGCTCAAGAGGTAGCATAATGCTGTGTTACAAGTCTCTATGCATGCTTCCCTTGGCATTGCCGCAATGAAGAACACATTCATATTGACAGTTAAGGTGGGAACAACAGTAGCTACAACACTGGTGGACAGTGATAGCACTTCCTCATTTGTATCACCTGACATGGTTGCAAAACTGCCTGTTGCCCCAGTGCCAACTCCAAAGATCAAAGTGCTGGTAGCAAGTGGAGGAGTACTGTGGAGTGATTTCACTTCCCACAACTGTCCCTATGAAATACAGGGCACACGGCTGAATGACACTTTCAGAGTCTTAAAGCTGAAAGGATATGATATGATTTTGGGAGTGGATTGGTTAAGAAAGTATAGCCCTGTTGTGATGGACTTCATTAAAATGAAAATGAGGATTACTGCAACACCAAATACTCCAATCACCTTCGTAGATGAGACTGTACCCTTGTCTTCCCCAGTAGAAATTATAGAAAATGCAGAAAAATTAATGGACCAGGCTATGTGTGGATTTTCCTCTTGTCTGCATGTCACACTGTGACATCTGCAACTGCTCAACAAATTCCTGAGGAGCTCCAAGAACTTATTCAACAGTATGACAAGTTATTCAATACTCCTACTGAATTACCTCCCAGCAGGCCCTGTGATCACAGAATCCCACTAGTGGAAGGAGCAAAAGTTGTAAACCAGAGGCCCTACAGAGTACATCATCACCAGAAAGGAGCACTAGAAAAGATCATACCTGAACTCCTTAAGGCTGGTCTGATTAGACCTAGCACCAGCCCCTTCTCTTCACCTGTGCTTCTGGTTAAGAAACAATATGGCACTTGGAGGCTCTGCATTGATTACAGGAAACTGAATTCTATCACCATAAAAAACAAGTACCCAATTCCTGTGATCGAAGATCTGCTGGACCAGTTAAAAGGAGCAACAATCTTCTTCAAGATAGACCTCAGAAGTGGGTCTCACCACTAGTGCAGCAAAGCCTAGCTATGGCGTGCCAAAATGGGCCTTGCTGGCGTGGACGCACAACGCCACCAATATGGCGCCATTGTTAAAAAATAGTGGTGGCGTTGAAGCCTACGCGAGCAGTATTTCACATGTTGATGGCGTACCACTTGTCCCGACGCCAGCACTATATGTCCTCACCAACCGACGCCCAGTTTGACTAGCACGCCAGCAATAGTTTTTGTAGCAAAAAAATTTATATATGCACCTGCGTATAGCAGGTGACGATCAAGTAGGTAATTATATAGACCAGCAACGACACAATGGACAAGCATACGATATGTAATTATATAGAGAAGATCATATATGACAATCATAAATAGATGTCACAAACAATTTTAGCTACTTATTAGTCATTGTCAACATGCATGCAGTACGACAAGGTTACTTAACACTTAGTCATTTGTCAACATATATGCCCGGACGCCACACACATTCTTTTAAATGATGTCGATGACGATCATCATCCTCAAGTCATGGCGTGTGGTTTTCCTGATAGTACCTATGATAGCTTGTCCATCGTGCAGATTCTTGCCAACGAGAAAGTCCCTCCACCCCATCGCGCTTAAGACAATGCGATCGTCCGTGTCCGCTACGTACGCACATGTGGAGACAGAGCCCGTTGTTGTAAGGCATACTCCAACAAAGCCTGCTTCATCAGCCTCAATGCCACAAATCATAGCTAGACTCTTAGGCAATTTCTGAGAACAAGCATATGTCAATTATGTACCCTCGCACATACTTGCAAGTATAGATAATCAATTCACATGCATATATCATTGGATTAATTCTACATTAAGAATATATCATTGGTTTCTATATATAACATGCATGCATATCAATTGGATTCTGCACTAATTAAGCATGAATTGGATTCTTTACACTAAGCATATATATATATCAATCAGAATGTACACAACTAATTAAGCACATTAGAAGATTCCACAGTAAACACATACCATGATATGGCAGATGTTTACATTGGTCCTTCTCAGACGGGTCACGAATGGCAGCCCGACATAGTAATCACGGGATGGAAGTTTGTCCAACAGGTTGTTGGTCTCATCGTCGTTCAACTGCATTCTATGGTCAAAGAGAGCATCATAGACAACAGTCATCCTGGGTCTTTGTCCTCTTAAGGAGAAGGTGATCAATTCACCCCTACTGAGATGGTTGTGGGCGAGAAACGGTCCCATTCCTCTCCTCCCAGCTGGGTCATCATTGGTCCTTTTTCGACCTCCAAAGTGTAGGGACCCCCGGGGGCCTCGAAGACCACAGTGTCTTTGGTCAGCTCATTGAATTCCAACCTCACATTACATGGAACGATCTATGTATGAAAAAACAGAAACAAGCACAACTATAATGGTTATAGAAAAAACATAAATATTCATATATAGAAGGTTTGTTGTTACCGACGAAGGAACATAGCACTATTGGAAGTAGATGCCAAAAAGATCGCCAGTTGCAAGGCAGAGGGCACACTTTTACTTGCATATTCCACATGGTGGTGGATGGGCCATTCTACAAGAAACATACCATTTGCACATTACAACAACCGGATGCTACGTTTGTTTGGGCTACAAATTCTACAAGAAACATACCATTTTTTGTAACATTTCTTCGGTAATTTTTAACAACCGAAAGGCGATTTATCTTATGGAACAATACATCAAACAATACATCCATACAAACTGGAAGACGATTTCTCTTATGGAACTACAGATTCCACACAAACAAGTATAGCATATTGTAGCAAACTAGTATAGTATATGCATACATAGAAGAAAATGGGAGCAAGGGGAGGGGATCTCACCTCTTAAGGAGGAGGTGGCGGCAGCGGCGACCAGCGTCGACGCCGGGCGAGGTCCGGAGGAGGTGGTGGCGGCGACGATGAGCGGCGACGCCGGGCGAGGTCCGGAGGGCGGTGGTGATGACGAGCGGCGACACCGAGCGAGGTCCCAAGGGCAGCGGCGGTGACGTCGGGCGAGGTCCGGAAGTGGTGGCGGCACTGGTGGACAGGGCGAGGTCCCAATTTTAATATGTCATTATTCTTATCAACAGGGCCGGATGGAAGTGAATGTATTTTACTTTATTTTTTTAATATGTCATTTTGTGGAGAATGGAACTTAGTGATGGCGTTCCCAAAAAGGGTATGACGGGACTAGATACTTTATCTATGGCATGTATATAAATCCTACGCCAACACAATCTCCCAACTGGTCAGCACAGCTGGACCCACATAGTAGTGGCGTAGGGCATAATACTTACGCCAGCACTACTCATGTATAGCTGGCTACCAATTACGCCAGTGCCAACATAATTTTAAAAAAATAGTGGTGGCGTTGATGAAAACTAGCGCGCCACCAACGGAAGTTGTGGCTAGCACATTTTCCACTAGTTCACCAGATAAGAATGGCTGAAGAGGACATCCACAAAATAACATTTTCCACACTTCAAGGGCACTTTGAATTCCTAGTTATGTCTTTTGGTTTGACCAATGGCCCTCCCACCTTTCAAGCTCTCATGAATTTCTTGTTTGGCCCTTTCCAGTTTGTTGTAGTTTTCTTTGATGACATTTTGGTATTCAACATCTCCATGGAAGAGCACAAACAACATCTGAAGCAAGTCTTTCAGGTCCTACAATAAAATCACTTATATGCTAAGCTTGACAAGTGTTCATTTGGTCAATCTGAAATAGAGTATTTTGGCCATGTCATCAACAAGGAGGGTGTAGCAACTGATCCCACTAAAATTGCTGCTATCAAGGAGTGGTCAGCTCCCACAAATGTCACTGGACTAAGAAGTTTTCTGGGCCTGAGTGGCTACTACAGAAGATTTATTCAGGGTTATGGCATAATTTGCGGGCCCCTTTTTGACTGTCTGAAGAAAGACTCTTTTTCTTGGCAGCAGGAGCAACAAGCAGCATTTATAGCAATTAAAGAGAAACTCACACAAGCCACTGTCCTGGCTCTACCAGATTTCCCTAAACCATTTGTGCTGGAAGCTGATGCAAGTGGTTATGGCCTTGGAGCTGTCCTAATGTAAGATGGAAAACCCTTGTCTTATTTCAGTAAATCCATAGGACCAAAAGCAGCAGCATGGTCCACTTATGACAAAGAGGCACTAGCAATTATTGAAGCTGTCAAAAAGTGGAAACACTACTTCTTAGCAACTTCTCTGATCATCAGAACTGACCAAGAGAGTTTGAAGTACATTCAAGAGCAAAAATTAACTGAGGGAATACAACACAAGCTCTTACTCAAGCTGCTGGGCTACAATTTTACTATAGAGTACAAAAAGGGCAAAGAAAATTAAGTTGATGATGCCCTATCCAGAGTTGTTAAGCACATGATCTCACTCCTATCCACCAGTATCACTACCCCTAAATGGGCATCTAAATTCATAAAAAGCTATGAGCAGATCAGAAAGTCAAAGATCTCATAGTTGATTGTGCAACCAACAAGGACAGTAGCACTAGATATACCTTCAAGAATGGTATCTTGATATTTAAAAACAAAATTTTTGTTGGCACTGCTACTTCCTTAAGACAGGACATATTGCAAACCTTCCATGCCTCTGAATTGGGAGGCCACTCAGGAGAAAGAGCAACATATCACATAGTCCACTTGGTTTTCCACTGGCATGGCCTCAAACAGGATGTCATTGACTTCATCAAATAATGCCATGTCTGCCAGATAAACAAAGTTGAGCATACTCCTTACCCTAGCCTGTTCGAGCCCCTACCAGTCCCTGATTTTGCTTGGGCCCACATCAGCATGGACTTTGTCGAAGGATTGCCCACCTCTGAGAACAAGGACCTCATTTTGGTTGTAGTGGACAGGTTCACCAAGTATGCCCACTTCATTGCCATGAAACACCCCATAACTGTCCAAACTGTAGCCAGAGCTTTTTCTGATATAGTGTTCAAACCGCATGGTATGCCATTGGTCATAGTCACTGAGAAGGACAAAATTTTCACCAGCAACAACTATTTAAATCCCTCAAGATCAAACTACACATGAGCACCAGCTATCATCCCCAAACTGATGGCCAAATAGAGAGGGTGAACCAATGTTTGGAGAACTACTTGAGGTGCATGTGTTTCCAACAGCCAAGAAAGTGACATGGATGGCTGGCTCTAGCTGAGTGGTGGTACAATACAAGCTTCCACACTTCATTGCAAATGACTCCCTTCCAGGCTTTGTATGGGTTTCCCCTACCTATGGTAGCTAAGTCTGCACTGCCTGACTCCATTTCTGAGGATAGTGACTGAAGGAAATATGCCCTAGAGGCAATAATAAAGTTATTATTTATTTCCTTATTTCATGATAAATGTTTATTATTCATGCTAGAATTGTATTAACCGGAAACTTGATACATGTGTGAATACATAGACATACAGAGTGTCACTAGTATGCCTCTACTTGACTAGCTCGTTAATCAAAGATGGTTAAGTTTCCTAGCCATAGACATGAGTTGTCATTTGATGAACGGGATCACATCATTGGAGAATGATGTGATTGACTTGACCCATCCATTAGCTTAGCACGATGATCGTTTAGTTTGTTGCTATTGCTTTCTTCATGACTTATACATGTTCCTATGACTATGAGATTATGCAACTCCCGATTACCGGAGGAACACTTTGTGTGCTACCAAACGTCACAATGTAACTGGGTGATTATAAAGGTTCTCTACAGGTGTCTCCGATGGTACTTGTTGAGTTGGCATAGATCGAGATTAGGATTTGTCACTCCGATTGTCGGAGAGGTATCTCTGGGCCCTCTCGGTAATGCACGTCACTATAAGCCTTGCAAGCAATGTGACTAATGAGTTAGTTATGGGATGATGCATTACGGAACGAGTAAAGAGACTTGCCGGTAACGAGATTGAACTAGGTATTGAGATACCGACGATCGAATCTCGGGCAAGTAACATACCGATGACAAAGGGAACAACGTATGTTGTTATGCGGTTTGACCGATAAAGATCTTCGTAGAATATGTGGGAGCCAATATGAGCATCCAGGTTCCGCTATTGGTTATTGACCGGAAACGTGTCTCGGTCATGTCTACATAGTTCTCGAACCCGTACGGTCCGCACGCTTAACGCTCAGTGACGATCGGTATTATGAGTTTATGTGTTTTGATGTACCGAAGGTAGTTCGGAGTCCCGGATATGATCACGGACATGACGAGGAGTCTCGAAATGGTCGAGACATAAAGATCGATATATTGGACGACTATATTTGGACATCGGAATGGTTCCGAGTGAGATCGGGAATATACCGGAGCACCGGGAGGTTACCGGAACCCCCGGGGAGGTATATGGGCCTTATTGGGTCTTAGTGGAAAGGAGCAAAGGAGGGGGCGCGCCCCCCAAGCCCAATCCGAATTAGGAGGGGGGCCGGCCCCCCCTTTCCTTCCTCCCTCTTTCCCCTTCCTTCTCTCCTAGTCCAACTAGGGAAGGGGGGATCCTACTCCCAGTGGGAGTAGGACTCCCCTATGGCGCGCCCTAGAGAGGGCCGGCCCTCCCCCTCCTCCACTCCTCTATATACGGGGGAGGGGGGCACCCCATAGACACACAAGTTGATCAGTTGATCTTTTAGCCGTGTGCGGTGCCCCCCTCCACCATAATCCACCTCGGTAATATCATAGCGGTGCTTAGGCGAAGCCCTGTGTCGGTAGCATCATCAACACCGTCATCACACCGTCGTGCTGACGGAACTCTCCCGCGAAGCTCTGCTGGATTGTGAGTTCGTGGGATGTCGCCGAGCTGAACGTGTGCAGAACTCGGAGGTGCCGTGTGTTCGGTACTTGGATCGGTCGGATCGTGAAGACGTACGACTACATCAACCGCGTTGTCATAACGCTTCCGCTTACGGTCTACGAGCGTACATAGACAACACTCTCCCCTCTCGTTGCTATGCATCACCATGATCTTGCGTGTGCGTAGGAATTTTTTTGAAATTACTACGATCCCCAACAGTGACAACTTACTGCAGAACAAAGAACTGGCACTGGAAGTGATCAAGCAAAATCTCTCCAAGGCACAACAGAGAATGAAGCATTATGCTGACAGAAACAGACAGGAAAGATCTTTTGCTGAAGGAGACATGGTATACTTAAAATTGCAGCCCTACAGGCACACTTCCCTCAGTCTGCATAGGCACCTCAAGCTACACTCCAAGTTCTATGGTCCATTCAGAGTCATGCAAAGAGTGGGCCGAGCTGCTTACAAACTCCTCCTCCCTGAAGGCTGTCACCTGCACAACACTTTCCATGTGAGTCAGCTCAAGAGGCACGTAGAACCCAAAGTTATTCCTTCCAAGAACTTGCCTCTAGTGGGTGCTGATGGGGTTATCAAAATGGAGCTTGAAGCAATATTGGGCAGGAAACTAATTCCAAGACCCCAGGGCAATATCAGCATCCCAGTCGTCAGATGGTTAATCAAGTGGATCAACATGCCCGAGGAAGCAGCCACCTGGGAGGACTCGGCCTTCATACAGAAGGTTTTCCCTTCTTTTCAAGCTTGAGGACAAGCTTTGTCTCAACGGGGAGGAATTGTCACGCCAGCTAGTGCAGCTCTCTGGAGAATTCCCCTGTTCCAGCGTGTCGGAAGCAACTCTATCCGTCGATCTACCATCCAGTGGCTCTTCTGTGTTGATAACGATTCGCCACTGGCATGTGGTCTAGGCCGTAGATCATCCATCCAAAGGCTATCATCACTCCTAGTGTCGCTATTCACTTTCTCACATAGCATGTGATCTGTTTTACTTTCAGTTTCACCTTTTCCTTCTGTAATGGCTATATAGCCACCTCTCCCCCTTAGTTTTGGACACGATCATTGTATTTGGGTATAAACCCTAGCCGGCGGTGGCGTGCTGTACTGCTTTCCCCTTTCTAAGCAATACAAACCCTAGCTCAATTTCCCCAAATTCCTCTCTGAAAGTGTGATGTTGAGTGCTAAGTGAGTTCGATTCCTGTCAAGATCCTGACAAAACCCAACAACTTCACCGTCTCTTCCAGCCATCCTTCAGCAACCATTGCTCGCTCCTGCTTCAATCGGCATGCACTGTAGTCAAGATTATTTACATTGCACCTGAATTCTAGAGAGAGGTTGGTAACTGAGGACAAGACCCAGCGTGAAAATGCAGAACGGTGGCATGTCGTACCTGGTTAGGGCGATCAAACGATGCTTCCAGTTGAGACCTGACCTGAGTCAACATAAAAGGAAACTATTGCAGAGTGTTTCTCTTCTCAAGTGTCAACTAGAGATAAAAAAACTTTGCCTACACAAGGTTTGTAAGATTTAAGACTGTATTAGTTGTTTATGCATCCAGATTCTGTAAAGTCCTAAGGAAGTGTGGTACAAAAGTTGCCAGTGGCAAGAGCTTGATGATGATCTGAATTGAGAATGCCAGTTGACTTTGGCAGATCTAATCTGCACACCTTGTTTTGCTTTCTCAACCTTCCACTTATTAGAATATACTGTATATAGTAATATAACTGCTGACAAAAACTAGTCATGAGTTCGTGCACAGGTGCTGGAGTGAAAGTGGACAAAGAACCGCTGAGCAAATGGGGCACATCACATGCTTCCACATGCATTTGAAGCTACTAGTATGTAGCCGAAGAGTGATTTTTCTACCATCCGAATATATACTAGCTGATATAAGATAGGCTGTAAAACATTAAGGGCCTGATTGGATTGTCGTTTTGCACACTTTTACACCTGTAAAAGATACAGACCTCAATCGGTCGTTTTCATTTCTGGTTGAAAATCATATGTGGCTGGTGAAATACACTTGTAAAAGTAATACGGGTGTATAAATTTACCCCTATTCCAAGCGGGGCTTAATGGTTTTTTGGGCATGTGCCGGAACTCGGGATACTCCTGCTCCCCGTCCTTCGCTTGTGCAGCTGCATGGTTAGTGGCTTCATGTACGACATTAACCATGAAAAGTATGTGGGTCGACTTGGGAGGCGGCAGCGGTCGAGACAGTCGGAGTACATGCCGTCAGGAGAGAAAGAGATGAGGAGGAAGAAGAAGAAAACAGGGAGAAAAAATGGGAAGCTAACAAGTGGGACCCACGTCCACATTAGCATATTGTCCACATAGGTACGCCAAGTCAGCCCAACAGGTGGGGCCAACCTGTCAGTTTCCTTGTTTTCGCGAGCAAATCGGACAATCAATGCTCTGCCTTACCAATTAGGCACAGAGTTGGTGGTTTTTTGTGCCCTAGCACAAATGTGATACCAACTTGTTACCCTAACTCCAAGTGTGGTGGTTTTGCGTAAATAACTCACCAAGATCTAATACTCCCTCCATCCAAAAAAGCTTGTCCCGGGATAAGCTTTTTCGAACGGAGGGAGTATATATTTTGGTTTCCATATGCTTATTAGGGATAAACCTCCCACTGACTGTAGAGGCTAAACTTGAAGCTAACATACAGATCACCTAGAGGACAACGATCTGAATTCCTTGGCCAGCACTGAGACAAGAATGTTTTGGACATTTAGTCAAACATAACAAGAGCATGCAAGTGGAAAAAATAAAGGTGTGTAGCCTGAATAATTCAAAAACAGAGATGTTTGTTTGGATCAAATATTTCTATAGAAAAATAACCAATGAGCTGGAAGTGTGTCCTGGGTACTTGCATTTTTCTTTTCTTTTTTGAAACGGAGGCAAAAGGTTTACCTCATCTCATTAATGAAGCAGAAGAGAGTTGCCCGGTTAATAAACGGAAAACCGGGCAGAAACCGTCCTAGGTACTTGCATGGTTGAGGAAGAAAACAGTTATTCCTAAATGTGATATTGCCGATCGATACTATTCATTTACACTAGATCGGGACCGCGCCTTGGCGCGAGGGTGTCGGTCCCAACGTTTTGATCAAACAGGTACATGAATCCAGATTTAGCATATGTGTTCATACATGATAATAATAAAGTGAAGAAGAAAATAGAGAAGTTTATAGCTAATAGGAGGTGCGCTAGCTATCTGCCTTAGGTGCTGATCAAACACTTGGTATTTCAAAAGAGGTACCAGCAAGCAGAACAACAGCTTGCATCCAACGCAATGTAATTAATAAGTGTTTCTAATATATGTAGCTTCAACATTGATAAGATAATGAGCAATTGTACAAAAAAAATGCCAAACGGCAAGGAAAGGATAATTATTAGAGGTAGTCTATACAAATGTTGTAGCAATGTTAGTTAGCATCATAAGTAAACTCTTGAGCTTTACAAAATACAACGAAACAGTTCATACCAGCAAGTAAAAAACAGGAGCCATCATTCTACATCAGTACATAAGTTCAAAATAAAGCCAGGTAGTTCATACCTTAAATTGTAAAAAATAGGTGTTACAGCAGTTGGAAACAATGCTATGGAAACATAGATAGTGCTAGCAATCAACAAATATGTACTGTGCTTGTAGATGATCATTTCGGAGAACTCATACTTCCTCTCTCGATGTACTATTCATGCTCCTCCTGGCGAGTAGACTTCGTATCTAATCGTTGAACAAAGACTTAAGCAGATCAGCACAAACCAAGCAGACCATCTTGCAAAAGTTAGGAAATTTGCACCTTGTCATGCACCAAATACCAACATGATTTCCACTTGAATGTAAAATTTAGACTTAGCATTGCCATTCTAGTTTGGAAATACCATCGATCTCTCACGGTTCTGAGCTTCTAATTATTATTATTTTCACAAAGCTACCACCTAAATAACAATTCAGACAATGAGCTCTAACATCATGTGGAAGTACATGAGATGACAAAATAATAAAATGATTGATCCATGTATGTTAGGAGCTAGGCGCAAATGAATATTGCCAGACCTGCAAACAAAACAACTTGAGAAGCACCACTATTTGAAACCACAAATGGCATCCAGAAATATAGACAGGAAGCTCCAAAATCCTGAAACAACACACCCAGAAATGGAAGTGCAAAATTCACCCGATCGTTTACAATATACTATTTCTTAGAACATGACAAATACTTCTCATATTTAGTTTGTTACCACACATAAATTCGAACTTCGGTTATTCTGTTCAGGCATACAACCAAGAGCTGAAAGAAGTAAACCCTATAGGATGAAAATATTGCAGATTCAAAAGCACATCCCATATTTTTTCATACGAATCATAGACATGAACTTTAACTATTTTATTTAAGCGTATGAACAGGATAAATCTATGGCCAAAATAAGCCTAAAAAATCAACAGCCTGAGACACCGCATATTAAAATCTTCCCCTTGTTTATCTTTGAGATACTGACTCACACAATATTTCCTCCCTATTTTTGCAGTATCAAAGTAAAAGATGGAACTAATTATGAATTACTACAGTGAGTTACAATTCCAGTATACACACACATACGCAAGACTTATTCCCTGAGTATGGAATGCATACGAATGAAAAGTACTCAAGGCCAGTTATTTTCGGCTTAGGCTTCTCCCGAAAGGGAGACTAAAATCACTTGATCTGTACATGGGCAATAGTTCATTTTCTTGACTGTTGCATGATTCTTCTTATTAACCCAGTCAAGCAAGCACACTGACAAAGAATTTTGTATGAATATCCTCAAAAGCATTCTGCATAAGCAGGTTCATTTGTCAACATATTTTCTTTTGGTCTTGCAAGCAAATATCTAAAATGTTCGTCTATTCAAAAAGGGTTCCTACAAACTTTAAAAATCCCAAGACTTTTACAAAGCAAGTTGGTAACTTCCGGCTAACCTTGATAAGTGAATGCATCTTGTTTTTGGAGGATGCAGGCCCAGGTGAACCTTGGTCGAGAATCTCATTGGCATCCATGGCGGCCAGAGCTTTTGCTTCTCTAGAGAAGGGGCTGCATGGGAAAAGAGGGATTGAACTCAGTGGCAAGAGAAAAGAAAGAATCACAAGCGATAAGTATGGCTCGAGATACCAACCTTCTGCGTGACGATGTCTCCTCTGATGCCGCCGCTGAATGCTTGACCTTGGGTAGAAGGGGATGTTAGCTACTTGGCTTGAACCTATCCTGTAGAAAAAACACGGTATAGCTTTACATAACTGAATACATGATAAGTACATATGGGGTAGCCTTACATCACTGAATCAATAGTTCACACATTCAAACACATACTACAGAGAATCTTCCTTACATACCATATTGGGAAAAAGAGAATATTAAGTATGATGGCAACTAATTATATTCAGCCACAAAACCATAAGATGATATTAACTACACATGTATCCCTTGGGTTTCCTGCTTGGCTCGTAAAGAATACAACGAAGCACAATTTAGACAACTACCATGCTTTTCAATTTCGATGGGACCTTAACTAAAGATGTAAAGTGAGACAGATCAAAGATGCAGGAGCACATTAAAAGAACATAAATAGGCAACAATATACTAATAAACATTTATACCATAATGAAAATAACTCAAAGTAGGGAACACGACAACACCCATAGTCATGTACAAATGGGTAATATTCAGAAATTGTTGTATCTGCAAATGGGTATCTTTAGTGCTTTAATTAGGTATGACCAGTCCTACCTGTATTTTTCCCTAAAAAATATCATATTGCTGCAAAACTTTTAAGGGACAACCTAACCATAGCACAAAGTAAAATAAGGGTTATTTTCTTGTCATCCTTTTATGAAGCAATGTTGTTCAACTAAAGCATGAGTGCCATATAATTTATCAGATTTGTGATTTACTGTGTCGTGCAACCAGAGCATATTGTCTCAGCAACTTATTTATTAGTTTCTATAATCTATAGTATGTATATATACAAAACTACACGTGGGTTGAGCTAATTAATTCATGTAGCCCCACCACCTTAAGCAGTTTGGCAAAGTGGTTCTCTCGTATCAGCAAAGAAGAGCGGAAGTTTGAAACAAAGCCTTAAACAGTCTGCTTGTAAAGTTTTCAACATATATATCTTTAAGCATAAGTGTTATCAAAATTTAACAGAAAACTGCAACAACATATCCATACAATTATATCGTAACAGATCAACAAACCTGGCATCGAGACAAGAAGTCTACAATATCGTTCTCGAGGTCATCGCCAAGCGTTTCATCCAGCAACGCGAGTCCATGAACCATCCAATAGCATAATAACTAAGGTCGACTGGAATGAAAACTGTCAAGCAAAATAATAACCAGGGACGACACTCGAGTTAATTTTACATTGGAGAAGCAATACTTGGCATCGAGCCCTTTCGTCAAATACTCGACATGCTGATTGCACCACAGCTCTAGCCTGCAGCAGAAGAGAAAACACGATCAAAGCTCGGTATAAACAGGTGGAGAACATCATAGCCTCAAGCTAGTGCTTGTGAAAATTAGAAGGCACACTCATTGAAAATTAGAAGTCACACTGACATACGACACCTAATTGACAGCACTAAGCTTCTATGAGCAAACATTTTGGTACCACAATCAAGCAATTCCTACCCCCATCTGCTAAATAGGTGGATTTACCAGTGAGCTTCCGGTTTCGAGCAAGAGCCAAGCAAACTATCTGATCTCCGCAGGAACCACCAAACCCTGAAGCCCATCTCACACACCCGAACCCGCCACTCCCAAACACGCAAACAACAGGCTAGTAGCTAAAGAGAAGTACTGATATGGAGCGTGCATGAGGGCCCCTTACATGAAAGACTTAGCGTTGGGCGCGGCGTCGAAGAGGACGCAGTAGATGTCGGCTACTCACGCCTCCACCTTCATCTGCTCCACCTGTGTCACGGTGAACCCGACAGCTCCGGGGCCGCATCTATGGCCGTGACAAATGACCCACATAGCTTTCAACGCAAATGAAAGTAACCCTCAGAGTACAGACCTGATGAAAATTGGTGAAGAGAATCAGCTACCAGAAGTATAGTAAAAAGCCCAGCTCAAATATCTGTTAGTTAAATCACTATGAAGAGACCTTGGGACTAAAATGAGAGGACTTTGCAAGGTAACATGACAACAATGAGGGTGTTGTAGGGTAACATAACAGGGACGGTTAAATTTTCTACATAAAGTTGATTACAATGATGGTATTCAAATTCAGCAATCGGTGTGCCAATGAACTCTCTGTATGCTCTAATCTTACAGAAACAAGAACTTTAGTCTCAGAGAGACGCAAAATTCCTGGAGTCTACATTACAGGAAACATAGGTGCTTATCAATTTAAAATATTCCAACGCTCCAGGCACTCCTTCCTTTACCAAAATAGGGGTTAGCCCCACCCCTTCCTATCATTCTTCTATTTGGAGTAATTCGAACATCCCTAATCATCCAACAATTCGAATTTGAAACCAGATACCCTAACTACAATTAGAAATCATTGGCTGTCACAAATTGCACACTTTTGTTTGTCAGAAAGAGCAATTAGCAGCAAGCTAACCAGAGCATTGCTTCAGCACAAACGCTACCGCACTACTGGGAATCAAACGAGGCAAATCCCAGCCAGGCGCCCGCCCAGGGCCTCCTGTCTATAGGGGACCAATCTACGGGTCACTTCCTCCGAGCTGAGGTTATCCGGAAGGTAGTCGGGCGGCGAGCTGTAGGACGAGGTCTAACCTGGGCGGAGGCCGGGGACGAGCTGGGCGGCAGGGAGACGCGGTGGACGGGCCCGGCTGCGTCGATCTGCTGGCGCAGGAGATGCGGCAGAGTACGCGAGCGAGGACGACCGAGAGACGGCGGCGCGCGGGAGGCAAGGGCGAGCAGCAGCGGTGGCGGCGGCGGCCGGCGGGGTAGGGTTTGGAGGGGGGAGAGGTGAGGGCGAGCTGTAGGACGAGGTCTAACCTG
>NC_057796.1:472820842-472826240 GCF_018294505.1 Triticum aestivum
AGGCGCTTTAAAATAATTACGGTTTAGGCTTGAACAAATGCGGAATAAACCTAGCGGTTAATTTGTCAAGCACAAAACCTACAACAACTAGGCTCACCTATGTGCACCAACAACTTATGCTAAGCAAGACAAACTACTATGTGATAGCAAGATATATGACAAGAAACAATATGACTATCACAAAGTAAAGTGCATAAGTAAAGAGCTCGGGTAAGAGATAACCGAGGCACGCGGAGACGACGATGTATCCCGAAGTTCACACCCTTGCGGATGCTAATCTCCGTTTGGAGCGGTGTGGAGGCACAATGCTCCCCAAGAAGCCACTAGGGCCACCGTAATCTCCTCACGCCCTCGCACAATGCAAGATGCCGTGATTCCACTAAGGGACCCTTGAGGGCGGTCACCGGACCCGTACAAATGGCAACCCTTGGGGCGGTCACCGAACCCGTACACTTTGGCAACCCTTGGGGGCGGTCACCGGTACCCGTCAAATTGCTCGGGGCGATCTCCACAACCTAATTGGAGACCCCGACGCTTGCCCGGAGCTTTGCACCACAATGATTGGCCCCGAACACCACCAACCGTCTAGGGCGCCCAAGCACCCAAGAGGAACAAGCTCAAGGGTACCAAGCACCCAAGAGTAATAAGCTTCTCAACTTGTAACTTCCACGTATCACCGTGGAGAACGCAAACCGATGCACCAAATGCAATGGCAAGGGCACACGGAGTGCCCAAGTCCTTCTCTCTCAAATCCCACCGAAGCAACTAATGGTAGGGAGGAAAATGAGAGGAAGAACAAGAAGGAGAACACCAAGAACTCCAAGATCTAGATTCAAGGGGTTCCCCTCACATAGAGGAGAAAGTGATTGGTGGAAATATGGATCTAGATCTCCTCTCTCTTTTCCCTCAAAAACTAGCAAGAATCCATGGAGGGATTGAGAGTTAGCAAGCTCGAAGAAGGTCAACAATGGGGGAAGAACACGAGCTCAAAGGATAATGTTGAATGGGGAAGAAGACCCCCTTTTATAGGAGCTCCCGAATCCAACCGTTATGTGCTCAGTCCGCGCACGAGCGGTACTACCGCTCAGGGGAGTGGTACTATCGCCCGGGCGGTAGAACATAGAGAGCGGAGCAAAACAGAGGGCGAGGCAGAGCCGTATGAGCGGCACTATCGCTGGAGCCAGCGGTACTGCCGCTTGGCCCAGCGGTACAAGGGGCGGTGGTAGCCGCGGTACTACCGCTCCTACTGCTGCAACTACTGCCGCTGAACCCGACACGAGAAAACCACGTCTCGAGTCGAGGCAGTACCAGCGCGGAACCGGAGCCGTACTACCGCTTATGGCCATAGGCGGTACTACCGCTTGTGGCGATACGCGGTACTGCCGCTCCGGTCCAGTGGTACTACCGCTGGCGCCAACCTTATGCCAAGTCCACGAAAACAAGTACACTCCAAGGAAGACCAGAACTGCCATAACTTCTGCAAATGAGCTCCGAATTGAGCAAACTCAAGCTTGTTGGATAGAGGAAGACGAGTAGCATCAAAACAGCGACTGTTTATAGTAAGAAGAGGCAGGGGAGGTATGCCTAACAAAAAGAGGAGTGAAACCTCCAACAGAGAAGAACCGGCAGAACCTCCAACATCGAAAACATCATAGAAGAAGCATGTGAACTCCGTTTTCGATGAACTCGAACTTGTCATCAAGATGACCAAGAGCTCTAAGACTCACAAAGAGAAAACAAGAACCAAGAAATATGATGCAAGGATGCAATGGTTTGAGCTCTCTACGAATGATACGATCAAGCTACTCATCGAGAGCCCCCCTTGATAGTACGGCAAACGATCCTATAACCCGGTCTCCCAACTACCACCATGAGACCAGTAAAATAGAAAACCTATCAAGGGCAAACCTTTGCCTTGCACATGATCCACTTGAGCTATATGATGACGATCTTCTCCTCCTCAAGATGGACCATCTTTCTTGATTGCGTTGGGTCGATGGAGACTAGATGATTGCTCCCTCATACTCCACTATGGGTGAGCCACTCTTCAGCACATCTTCACAAGTCCATTGACACCACAATGGACGGCAAGCTTCAAGCACTTGATCACTTCATGATGCTCCGCTTGAACTTGCACACCGCAAACTAGATGACGACCACCGCTTGATGTCGTCCTCCATGGGTTGTATAATATCTTCCTCTTGACGCTAGCCCATGGAAACATACCTAACCCCACATAGAACTCTCACGTAGACCATGGGTTAGTACACAAAGCATAAAGGACAATGCTTACCTTACCATGCGATCACGTGATCCCTCTCGGTACATCTTCTACGTTTTGTGTGTTGATCAACTTGATTCACTCTTTGACTTAGTCTTAATCAAGCTTGAATCTTTCCAACTCTCTTCATTTGGATGATGTCTTGAAGGTAAACATGAATGATCACACACACTTCTTCTTCAAGACATGCTTGCAATAAGCTCAACACTCACAAGACCAATCTTTGGATAATTCCTTTATAGCACCTTGGTCATCACAAACTCTCCTTGAAACCAACAAATGGACTCCAAGAAAAGCCTATGGACAAACCCTTCAAATATAACTCAAGGCAACCATTAGTCCATAAAGATTGTCATCAATTACCAAAACCAAATATGGGGGCACCGCATGTTCTTTCATTCTTTCTTTCTTTTATTGCGATGAATTGGCATGGTTGTCTCTTTTTTTTTTTGGCTCAAATTGCTACATTGTGCTAGTTGTGAGATAAGTTTAATTTGATTTGAGATTCAGCTAGTCAGTGATTCGGAAGTATTTTATCTGTGCAATCGCAGTAAATTTATTGCTCCTCTACACCGGTTGACGTCGAAGTAAAATGGAATTGCCACACCTGGCAGCCCCCTTTTCGCGCCGTTATTTCAAAAGCACGAAGTTAATTTGAATGGTTATTTATGAACCCAGTAATGCAAAAATGGATATGCCTGGAGCAGACAGGGGTGTAGTGCCACTAGAATGAGCTGTAGGTGGTGTTTTGCACTGCCCCAGGGAGCATCTAGTGCTTAATCCATACTCTTAGATTTCCTTTTCTGCATTTGTGTCCAGAAAATAATAATTCATATAGACGTTTTGTTACTCCAGTACACGCATACCATGACCCTGCAAAACAAATTAAACTTGGAACAGGATCTGATTACCTAAGTAATATCCAGTACCTACCTGGTCATTGTTTTCAGGGAGGTATGTGGACTCATGTCAAATATGTATGCACACCTGAACCTAGATTTATTGACGTGTCGGCAAAGGAGTCAACAAGCTATTTCCATTTTTCCATCTACAACTAAAAATACTTGATCTCAAGCTAAAAATACCAAAGAACCAGCTTCATTAATCAGTCTGTTTTTTTGGTATTTTCTCCTTCACAATGCATTTTTCTTTGTTATTGTAATTTTTTTAAATTCTATTATATAAGTTCTTAATATGTTTTTGTGAAAAATGGTTTAAAAATTATATGTTTAATCAAAAAAAAATCATGAGAAGATTATTATGAACCTCCCTCTCCCGTGTGGGCGTGGCTAAGGATGGGAGCTAGTGCAAGTTGGAATTCCCAACGCCTGCTCTTTGAGGGAAGGAAGTATTCTCTGTGTGCCCCCTCCTCACTCATGTTAGGCGACTAGAGCAAACATTTTTTTTCTGGCAGTTTTCTCTCCTTTTTTCTTTCTCTTTATTAATTTTTGTGTTTAATTATTTAATTGTATATTTTATTTAGTAATTTATATTTAATTTCCAATTTTAGTGGTTACTTTTTTACCATTTTCTTATTTTTCCCTTTATGCTCCCACCAAAAAGAGGAAATCCTATTGTCCACTCCTTGTGCAAAAAACATACAATTGTTTGAAATTAAACTAATAAAATATAGATACAATATTTTCCTACTAATATTTTTATGTTGACAGTAGTTATTTATTATTTATATGAAATAATTGTTTTTACGGATGGTGGAATATTTTTTAATCATGTTTCAGTTTCTTTATTATTGTACTTCTTAGCAGTAGATTATTGTATTTGTCTGTGTATGTAAACAAATTATCCATGTAACTCCTATAAATATTCCAATAAAATAACACATTGGTCATACAATTTTTAGAAATGTGTTCCACAATCTTGAAACATGTTAATTATGTGAGATTTTGTTTAACATAAGTTGTTGAAAAGAATTCCACATTCCTTTAAACATTTTTTTCTTTTGAAGCATAAAAATGCTTATTTTCTCTGTCCTTTTCATATTAATGACTTTAAGGTTCTCGGACTTACACGAGTATAATCGGCACTGGAATCTATACAACAACATTTGAAAACAAAGTCTTTATTTTTTGCTAGGTTGACGCCCAAGTACAAACATTGAATCAAGCTGGATTTAAATAGAAACATTGTTTGGAATTGTTCGCAAATTTTTGTTAGGGCTGGTGAAGACGTCCATGCCCAATGTAGATTTTGAATCAAAAGGAAATAAATCATTACGAATTGTTTATTTGAATTGTTCTTTCACTTTTGAAGTACACTAGGGTCGAACTTAGTCACACCGAACTGCAAATCTTCTCTCGTTTGTGTGTGAACAACTACCACTCCTAGACGGTTCTGGATGATTTGGAGCGGTCATCATCTCCAACGGGCATTAATCTTGTCGCCTCACCCCCGATCATTGCTACATGTTCGTGGTGGGTCATTTATTACATGTCCTATCTATTTAGGTGTCCTATTAGCGAGATCGTGGAGACGTAATCGGAGGAAAATGAGTCCCTCGTGGTAGTCCTCTCCTGGTGGTGACTTCTTTGGCGTTACGTTTGGCGAGCGTGGGTGTGTTATTGTGGGTCTCATTTACTGGATATTGCGGGTTTATGAACTTCCGATACCGTCAAAACTGTCATCAGTTATGCGCGTGCATTTGATTGTTTTGATATTGTTGTGTTTACTTATTAATATCACATACATTTTTAAAAGAATTGTGTTTGCTTATCAAAAGCACAGTTTTTTGTGAGGAAAATCATGTTTGAAGATTCATTTTTTTTTCATATTCTGGCATATTTATCTTTACAAGATGTTCAAATTTAGTCCCTTACTCATTTCTTCAAATTATCAGTTTCTTACTCTGAAATTGGAATATTTTTTTTTACCGAGCTCCGCTGCTTCTTCGAGGTATTGGGCCATGTTTGGAGGTTTGATTAATAAAAGAAGCAAATCAGTGAGAGCAGGCGAATACTGGCCCATAACGCTTGGTTGGGCTCATTAGCACTCACTTTCACACGGTCTAGCCACACTCCACTCCCGCACCGCACGACGACAGCAGCAGCAGCAGGGGCGGCGCCTACTCACCGGCGAGGCACGGACGGCGAATCGACCCCC
>NC_057796.1:472826408-472838921 GCF_018294505.1 Triticum aestivum
TGCTCGCTCAGGCCTTCTCCTCCATGTCCGCTGGCTATGCACGCCAGGTGTTCGACGCATTGCTTGGCCCGTTTCGGTGGTTGCTATGTTCAATTACCGTATCATTCGATGATGATTTTGATTCTCTGCAGGACTGATGGAAGAAGAGAAGAAATCACAATTGCTGTCACCATCGCCGTGGTCAGCCCTCCCGCTGGACCTAGCAAGCCTGGTGCTCAGCCTGCTCCCCATGTATGCCGACCGCGCCTGCTTTGCCGCGGTCTGCCCGCAGTGGCGTGCCGCTGCGAGGCAGCTCCAGATACCACCGCTGCCGCTGCTGGCACTCCCCGATGGCACCTTCTACAGCCTCATGTACGACAAGCCCTTCCGCTTCCCTGGTTGTGGCTTCGCTGGGTACGAGAATGTCTGTGGCAGCTGGCTCGTCTTCTCACGCGATGACGGTTGCTTCATGGTCAACCCCTTCTCCCGGGCCACCGTGACGCTCCCTGCTCTCTCAAGTGTACGACTCCGGCCTCCAAATGCGTCTGCTAAATCTAAATGGGCAGAGGGCGGAAGCGTAGAATCTGCTAACCTCTACATCACATGGATGCGTATCAATAAAGCAGACAACCTGCGCATAAGTAAGCTAATCTTGTGCTCGCCAAATCTCGTTGCTGCACTAGTTGGCATTGGACCCTTCAGTCAGATTCTAATGTGCCAGCCAGGGGCCTTGTCGTGGTCAGTACGTGCGTATGATCGGATCGAGGATTTCCAAGACATGTCATTCTTCCAGGGCAAGCTGTACGCCATTGCCAAGGACGAGAACCTTCTTGTGGTGAACATCAGCCAGGACCATAGCACCGGCGATCCACAGGTTTGTCGGATTGGACGAGTCATCGAGGGTGATTGTCCTCCATGGTATTATGGTGTGTTCGAGGACAACAGTCAGGCCTCCAAGAAGCTCTACCTGGTTGAATCGGGTGGGATGTTGCTGATGGTACGCAGGACGATTTGGTGTCAGTTTCCTGAACCTGGAACGGACGTTGAAATTATGGGTGGACAGAATGAGTTTGAGGTTTTCGAGGCTGACTTTGAGCATTCACGGTGGGTCAAGGTGTTGACCTTGGGGGATGACCAAGTGCTGTTTCTGGGGCGAAGGTGCTCGAGGTCCATGTCGGTGTCGCAGTACGGGTTGCCAGGCGATTGCATCTTCTTCTTGGATGATGATGAGGATAATTGCCTAGAGTATGCCTATGATGAGGAGAACAGTTCTTTTGGCGTCTACTCCATGAGATTTCGCAGCATCCATTCCGGTGATCCAAATATTTCCTGGAAGCGCTGCGCTGAGATGTATCTGGCAGCATGGCTCTTCCCCGAGGACCGTTGAGAAGTTCTTATACTGTTAGCCCGTTATCGCAATGCAAGCTGCTCCAAGGTTATCTGACGATGCTATTGATGTTGTTGCTATGCGGTTATTCTGCAAGCTGTGTGGTTGAGTGGTTCCGGTACCTACAGGCCGTGAAATGCATTGGTAGAAATTATCTGAACTTTGCTATTCTGTTAACTGCCGTGCTCCATCAGTGCTTGCCTGAATTTATGGTGGTGATCACTACTACTGTACTAAAACCTGCTCTCGATTTCAGGCCTGCATGCCGCATGATCTAAGGATCTGTAAAACTGTTTTAGTTTCCTTTCAGTACTCTTTATTTCTGCCTGAACTGCTCCTCTTAGTGAGCTGCTGTAAGACAAGTTGGTGCGCTGGTTTCATTCTGAGTAAATGGAACCGGGGAGGGGAGCCTCCCTGTTCATCTAAAAAAAACTCTACTAGTACTATGAAAGCTGCTAGCTTCTAGCTACTGTGGAATGTTGTGCTGATGCATGATCTTAAGACGGTGTCATTGCTTATCTGTCTATTATCAATAACATGGTGGTCTCTTCTTCTTTGTTGCGAGAATGTCATGGCACGGCATAGTCTTTGTTGTCACTATAGGAAGTAACTAGCTCTTAAACGTTAGATTATTTCCTGCTCAAGTTTCCATCGTGTGATCAAGCTGTGAAACCAAAATGCATTGGTAGAAATCATCCAAACTTTTTTACTCTGTCAAGTGCTGTGCTGCATCATTGCTAGTCTGAACTTATTCTGGTGGTCACCACTACTGCTATGAAGTTGTGAGCTGAATTGGTTTTCCAGCTACTGTGTACTGATGTGAATGTGTCGCCGCTTGTCTGTCTATTGTCTTTGGCATGGTGGTCTCTTCTTCTTTCTTGCGAGAACGCCATGCCATGGCATTGTCTTTGTTGTCACCATGGTGGTCTCTTCTATTTATCTGGAGCGTTTGGTTGTTTCATTGTGTGATGATCAACCGAGGAAAATGAAATATATTGCAGGAAAAAAAAGGTTTTTTTTAATCAACAGCCGCCCGCGCAACTACGGCCCAGCTAGCTCCACCACTGGGGTCCAGTTCTGAGCTAGCTGCCCCACACAGGGTGTGCTTGGGTTGATTAAATGGCCGGCCGCGCAAATTCGGCCCAGCAAGCTCCACTGCATGCTCCCGCCATTTGAGCTCGGCGAGACGAGGAGCAGCCGGTCGCTATTTACGCTGGCCTGTAACGCTGAAAACTAGCGAGGTGGGACCAAATAGTAAGTCGCGCTCGCATACAACAATCCCAGCCGCAGCAGCTGTGGTGTAGATGGGCCGAGCCTGTCTTAGAGCCCATACAATCGATCTCGCCCGCCTCGAAAAGAAAAAACAAGGCGCCGGCCGCCGAGGTGGTCGTGGTCGGCGGCGGGGTCTGCCCCCGGAGGAGTGCAGCCGGAGCCAGGCGCCGCGCGTAGTCTGGCTCGCCGGCATAGCAGATTCGTGTGCTTCGACTGAACTTGGACTCTCTTTGAGGCTCTTCATAGCATTTTGTATGTGTGCAGCAGAAGCCGTTAATTTCTTGGCCCCCTTCGCTGCTTCACCGATGGGATCGAAGGCGATATGAGTAAATCAAATCTGACAAGCCATGTCTTCCGTGCCGTGGATTAACCATGGACCGAAGACACGCAGGACAGGCGCGAAGTCAATTCGAAAAGCCATTTAGAAATCGTGTAGTGCAACGATGATCGATATGCAGGCCGGGCACAGAGAGGAGTGTAGCGCCGGTGCCGGTAGAACGAAGTGCAGACAGTAGTGGTTTTGGACGGCATGCAATGCAAGAGCGTGTGGGAAGTGTAGCACCGGTGTTGATACTACATGTCTCCGTATAAAAATGCCACCACCATTCACTCCCCCTTACTATCTCAGAAGCAGGTCGTAGTAGTAGCAGTAGTATACTATTATTATCTTTAATCCAGTGTTCAGTGTAGTTATTTGGCCATGTTTCCCGGAAGTGCGCCCGGAGACCATGCATGCATGCATGGCGTCCACGCATGCATGCGGTGGTTAGCAGTTGGTGCTAACTCCATCACGCTGGTTTATCTTATTTTGACTTGACGTGCATGCATGCATGGCGAAATGATGGGCCGGTTCATATCCAACACTTTGAGCTAGCGATCTACTCCAACTCTCCGATCGCTCATTCCTGGAAGAAATTCCTACCAGTATTCGCCCGTGCCATGCAGTGCAGCTGGAAGAAAGGACGATCGATGCACCCCAAAGCATGCAACGGCCAGTACGTACACAATAAACTTGGGCCAGATCGATGGATAGATAGTAGGTCTCATCTCCCCTGCAGGAGGTAGCGTTCTTCGTTGCCTCCCCTCCATAATTCACTGTCGCGTCTGCCACGGCAGCGGAAAGTCTCAGGAAGGCCGAGATTCCCGACGCGGGCGCCTTCCTCCAAATTCAATGGCGGGCAGGCACGGTGACCAGACCACGCCCGGGTTGGTCATCCCGTCGCAGTTTCCTCCGTCCACGAAGTACGGAGTACGTGCGTGCGTTCCCCATGCAATGCATGCATGCATGCAGGAGGCTCTGCTCTGCTCTGGCCTGGCCCCCCAAAAGCCAGGAGAGGAAACCCTCCTCGTCCGTGCTTGGGCGGCAGGAGACACAGCCATTGCTTTGCCATGGCCCATGGACACCATACGTGCGTGCGTGCGTGCAGGCAGTTAATGCATGCGTTGCACCGCGGCTTCCTCTGGAAAAGCTTGCAGCTCGCAGCGGGAGTTGCACTGAACCACGTTAGCCCGTGGAACGCGTAGCGGCCCCGCCACCGTCCTACGTCGCCCGGAAGAGTGGCACGGAAGCGTGCAACGACTGGAGTGAGGACTGGAGAGAAGGACTGGAAGGGAGCAGGCGGAATAACTGCTGCCGCTGAAGAAGTTAAGGCGCGCACGTACGTTGGATGTGTGTGTTTGGTAACTTCTTTGGTTACATGCGCGGCGCACGCATCGTAGCCAGCTAGCTCCTCTGTCAGCCACCCACGGGGCGACACATAGACCGGCTGCCCAGGCGTGCACGTACGCTCAGTACCTACACCGGTCGACCGAACGCTCAGTGATTAGCTAGCTGCAGCACGCACGCATGCATGCGGCCTCGGGAGTCGGGCAAACGCATGCATACATGCGTGGTGTGTGCACGGGTGGGATCAGGTGGGTCGACGACGGGCACACACCACGCACGCCACGGGCAAGCGAAGCAAACACATGGAGGACGATGGCGTCCCGCCGAGCGTGCGCGCGGCGGTCGGGACAAGGACGAAGAGCCGGCACCGGAGCCGCGCGCGGCCTGGGTGACACGAGGCTACCAGGTCCAGTCAACGATCGATCGGCCGGCATACGAGATGCCGGGCCAGCACTCGGGATCAGCCGGTATGTCAACATGCACACGCACGCGCGCCCCAGGCTTCTTGCAGAAACGGACGCCCAAATGTACGTGCGGCGGGGCCTGTGCTCGCATAGTATACTACCAGTATGACCCATCACGGACGACGACTAAACAAATTAAGCCGCGCCGACCGATGCTCTCCCGCCGGCAGCTCGCGCTAGATGTACCACACGGCGTCACGGCACACGTCCGCCGCGGGCATGCAGGATACTGGGCACAAACCACGGATCCATGCCGATGGGCGCGCGGCCGCTGCACGCACCGTACAAGCAAACGTGAGTGATCGCGCTCCAGCTCGTGCGCATGCAATGCCGCCGCGCGCGCGCGCTGTACGTGCCGCCCAAGTGCTGCCTGCCGTCCGCGCGCTCCCAATCGAAATCTGGCCCTGGTCTTCCCGATCGGCCGACTTTAACTCTAGAGCAAACGACACACGCATCCGCACGGGCTCCCGTCGTATTCCCCGGCCGCACGTACGTGCCATTTATTGCCCTTCTGCGCTCGTCTGCGCACCAACAGCATCCCATTACAATAATGCACGCGCCATCCTTTTCCCTCGCGTGATCGGCCGGCCGGTACGTCACGGGACGGACTTCTCCTGCTGAGCTGAAACCAAGCGTGCGTGGCCGAGGCCGTACGTGCGATCAGGGAGGAGAATGCAAAAACGAAAAAAAATGCCATCCAGCGATTCAAAAAAAGGAAAAAAAATGCTATTGGCAGGGCTGGTGTGTGGAACTCGTGTGAACTAAGAGCAACTCTAGAGAGTCGCGATATCGAGCTGATCGGCATAATAATCGTCAATATGGTGTTTCTGCTTTGAAAAAATCACTCTAGCAGAGTCATCGTATGCCCCTACTAATGCGTTCTTCAAACACGGCCCGCCAGCTTTCATATTTGGAGGTTGAGAGCGTTGGTCTGTTGGTTTGGAGGGCGCGTCATCCATCAACCGCTTGTGCATGAGGGAGTTTCAGTCTGGCCTCTTCCTTATGCCCGTAGACCGGTCAATGGCACCGTCGCCCGTACGGCTGCAGCTTCCGTAGCCGGTTATCCACTTCGCCGCCACATTTCACATCTGTTTCCCACTCAGACATGGCAAATCCACCCTCTCGTTTCCCGCCGGAGTGCGGTGATATAAACTCCCATCGACCCCCTTTGCCGGCTCCACCACATGTCCTTCTCTCACCACTTCTCCGTCACCTCCACACTCACCCCATCCACTAGTAGAAAAGAGGGCTTTGGTTCAGGCCGGGTCAGCCCATTAGTCCCGGTTCAGTCCAGAACCGGGACCCATGGGGCACTGGTCCCGGTTCGTGAGGCCAGGGGCCTGCTGGGCCTCGTGGGGGCATTGGTCCCGGTTCATCTGGCTCCTTTGGTCCCGGTTGGTGGGACGAACCGGGACCAATGGGCCTCGCTCCTGGCCCACCACCATTGGTCCCGGTTGGTGGCTTGAACCGGGACCACAGGCTGCCCTTTAGTCCCGGTTCATGCCACGAACCGGGACCAATGAGGTGCCTATATATACCCCTCGCCCGCGAGCAGAGCACTACAGTGCTCTGTTTTTCTCTGGCCGGCGAGGGGAGGGCTTTGTGGTGCTCTACCTCACCTCCTATGCACATGAGGTAGAGGGGCGCGCTGAACTCGGGACGGTCTTCACGGGGCCTGCGAAGGCGCGCGCAACCGACGGGCCAGGTCGGTCGCATGGCGTAGATGAGGCGGATCGCGGCGGCGTGCGGGTGATCAATCCGATCGCGCGCGAGGTCGGGGACGCCGCTCGGTGGAGGCGCGGTGGCGGCGGAGTCCGAGATCACACCGGTGTTGGAGTAGAGGCGCACGGGGTCGACGGCGGCAGTGGGCGACGCAAACCGGATCACATAGACCGGAAAACCAAAAAGTAGACACCGATCAAAGCGACCGGCGAGAGAGAGAAAACCCAGATTAAAGGATCGGGCAAAAAGACACTCTAGGGCAGCCGGCCAACACGGCCGGCGGACGAACCCTAAGTACGGGCGGCACAGTCCCCGGCGGTGGTCATGGAGGCCGACCGCCCCGGGGGCGGCGCGCAGGTGCGGAAGCGGCGGCGGCTAGGGTTTTGGATCGACTTGCGATAGATACCATGTTAGAAGTGCATGCTCTAGCCAATGCAACCAAAAGACCGATCTGATGGAAGAGACTAGGCAGCACATTATACGTCAACATCGCTGATGGCCAGGACCACGTAGCTGCCAAACAAGGTGTGCTGGAAGCCAGATTTCGGCTGCATTGAGTTCGAGTTCGATCCCGTCCCGCTCCCAATTGCTTGTGAGCATCCGCACCAGCAGGTGCATGGCCCTCCATCTTCGTTTTGCGGATGCGCATCGCGCCGAACATCCCATGTTGCATCCGCTCGACCCAAGTCATCGCCGCCGCACGCCCAAGTCGATGTGGCTTCTGAGTCCTGCCCCACGACCGCTGAGTTTGCCAAGCCCAAGATGGCGGCTGGCAGGGAAAGCGAGGAAGGAGAGCAGAAAGGAGTGGCCCGAGGGCGGCGTGCTGGGAGGTCAGTGGGGGTCGGAGCGGCAGGAGGCGCGGCTGGTCGAAGAGCAACCATGCGGCGGCGACGCAATGAACCATAGTAGGTGCGAGGGTAACTAAGAAGAGGAGTGGCTCGCACAAGGAGGGGGTGAGCGGCTCGCTGCTCGAATATACGAAAGTTCGGGTTTTTTGGGCATGGAAAGTTCGTTGAGTAAAAAATTGGTGGGTTGGTGAAGGAAAATCAGTGGCGGAGATCGACAAAAGAAAATCCATGGGAGGGGGATCGAGGGGGTCCTGTCGATCGATCGTGAGGGTAGTAACGAAGGAAGAAATGACCTATGTATTGCCCTTTCAAGAGTAGAGCTGCCGAGCTCAAAATATTAGGTTAGTGATAAAAATTAAAACATAAAAATGAAACCAAAAATGAAACTTTGAAAAATTTAAAAAACGCGTGCAGGCATCAAATGGGCCCGCCAACTATGATTATAGTTGATTTTTTTTGGCAAGATTTGATTTCATTTGGGTATGAGTAGTGGAAGGCAAGGAAAGTTTGGATTTAGTTGAGATTTTCTTAAGATTTGAATTGAATGAGTTAATACATGATGTTGGTTTTATTAAGTGCCAATTCGATTGATATTTTCTTAAGATTTGATTTGATTGAGTTAATGCATGACGTTATTTTGCTCTAGTGTCGATTGATTTGAATGAATTAATGCATGAGGTTGTTTTTGTTAATTGCCGATTTGATTCATCTTTTCTTAAGATTTGATGAGTTAATGCATGACATTGTTTTGGAAAAGTGCCGATTTGATTTAGTTAATGCAAGCGTCAAATGGGCGGGCCCAAATTGCTTGCGTTGGAGCGAAATGTCTCTTGTAAGACGCTCGCAGGAAAAATATTGGGTTGGTTGAAAGTGAGGCAAGACTATCAACTCCCCCTTTAGGAGTAGAGATGTTCAATTCTGCAAGTGATTGAGGAGCTCATTATAAATGTGTTCGGGGTTAAGTTCTTATGTCAAAGGAATGCTTAAAATGTATTTTTGGGATCTACTCTGTATTCTCTTACATGGGTGAATTGGTATGGTTTATCTGCATTTCATTTCTATCATATTTGTTTGCAACAATTTTTAAAATTTTAATGCACGCATTGGTGGAGCGGGCCCCTCAGTCCTCATACACCCATTGGTTAGCTATAGAGTTTATTTGGAAGAGTGGAATCCCTCCACACTAAGGAAAAGGGTGTTTGATTAGAGCATCTCCAACAGCCGCGCTAAACAAGCGCCGCGCCGCAAATTTGGCCATTTTAGCGCGCGCGCAACCCGGCGGGTGGCTCCAGCGGGCGCGCAATAACCGCGCGCGCGGTATAAGGAGTTGGGCGCGCGGTCGGATTCGCTATCTCGCGCGGTGTATTTGGGGCGCCCGCTTCCGCGCGCGGCACACTCGAGCGCTCGCGCCGCACTTTCTCTTCTCCGCCTCCTACGACCCGCACGCGCCGGCGCCGGCGAACTACACCCATGGACGCACACGCCGGCACCCCGCTCAGCCCATCCTATAGCCGCGACCCCTCCATCGCTGCCGCCGCCGCCGCAAACCCTAGCCCGGGTGGCGTTGGCCTCGCCTCCGTCGGAGCTCCTCTGACCATCGGCCTCGCGCGCGGCCTTTTCATGCCGCCGCGGATGACCTCGGCGGCGGGTGGCGTCGCGCCGGCGCCAGCCCGAGCCGCCGCCCCTCCTCGAAGCTCCCCAATGCGGCGCGGCCAAAGAAGGGCAAGACATCAGCGAAGAAGAACAAGGCGGCGGACGGCTCCGGCACCTCGAAGGCGAGGAGGAAGAAGCTTGCAGGGCGTGCGACGGGCGCGGCGGCTACCGAAGCGCCGGCGAGCTCACTCGTTGAGCCGGCGGCCGACGCGCACAACATGTTCAACGAAATGCCCCCAAGGTAAAAAAAATTCCAACTTTTCTTTTCTTGTTATTTTTTCAATGCATTCATATAGATAGCTTATTTGCATTGTTCAAAAAACTTTGTAGTCTCAATGATGATGCATACATGTCAACTATGGGTGTTGGCTCCAACAATTCGCATTGGTCTCAAACCAATGACATGCATTTCGAAGACCATGAGTTCGAGGTGGACGAGGAGGGTGAGGGCATTGTCGACGCACCGAAAGGAAGAGCGGGCAATTACACCAACGCCGATGACATCTTACTATGCAATACTTGGTTGCAAGTGTCGAGGGATCCATCCGTTGGAGGTGATCAAAGTAGAGATGCTTATTGGGGGCGGATGAAAGAACACTTTGATGTTCACAACGTGAGTGGAATTGACCTCTCCGAGAGATCACTTCGGTCCCGATGGTCGACAATCAACTCGGATTGTCAAAGGTGGGCGGCCTGTCAAAAGGCGGTTGACAAGTTGAACCCAAGTGGCACAAATGAGGACGATAGAGTAAGTGGCATTTCATACATGTTCATCATACTTGTTGTTGGTGCTAACTTGCTTTGTTTTCATGTAGTACAACATTGTGCAAAACTTGTTCAAAGAAGAGGAGAGGAAAACCAAGAAGGGGAAGATCAAGAAAGGAAGGGTCTTTACCTTGCCCCATTGCTATAACGTGTTGAAGGATGATGAGAAATGGAAGAAGCGTGAAGATTTGGATGATTTGCATTTGAGCAACAAACGCAAGCGAACAATTGAGTTGGATGATGATGATGAGGAGGATGATGATGAGGAGGATGATGCATCAAGTGATGCCGTCAAGAGAAGCCCCACACCCAACTCGGTTTCATACTCGAAGCCAAAGCGACCGGATGGGTGCAAGAAAGACAAAACCGAAAAGAAGAAGAGGAAAGGAGATGATGAGCTCAAAAATGCTATGGAAGCTATTGTGAAGGCAAGAAAAGAAGCCAACGAGGTGAGGAAAATGGCAAGGAACCAAGATGCCGCGGCCGAGGAGAGGAGGTTGGCGGCCGAGGAGAGGAGGGTGGCGGCCGGGGAGAGGAAGGTGGCTTTGGAGGAGAGGAAGGTGAGCAATGAGGAGCGAACTAGATTGTTGGAATGGGAGAAGCACTTGTTCTTCTTGGACACATCTAACCTCAATGAGGCGCAAAAGGAGTATGTCAATCTTGCCCGTGAAGAAGTCTTGATCCAAAAAAGAGCCATGGTTCGTGCAATGGGTGGTGGTGGCCTCGGCGCCATGGGTGGCATGGGTGGCTTTGGAGGTACCGTGGGCGGTTTAGGTGCCATGGGAGGCATGCGTGGCTTTGGAGCACCCCCCGACGCTATGGCCGCCATGGGAGGCATGAGTTTTGCTTCTCTCATGGGAGGCATGGGTGCACCTCCGGCCGCCATGGGCGGAATGTCTTTTGATGTGCCTCCTCACACACATTCCCATGAAGATGCCGTTGAAGATCTTGCCAACACCGTCGGAGCTTCATGTGATGCGGTGCGTGATGAGGAGAGGGAGGAAGATTCATCTTCGGAGGCGGAAGAATCGTCTTCCAAAGATGAGGACGAAGACGAGGACGAGGATTGATGTGTCTTTCATTTGTGTCTTGAACTTGGTTTGCATTTTGAACTTGGTTGGATGAACTTGTGGGCATGAACTTTTATTCATCAACTTGTTTGTGTGAAATTTTATATGTCATGTTCATTGCATTTTGAATGTTTCAAATTCATTTTGTGTCCAAAATTCCATATATGCAATGCCCCGGCGAGTCGCGCGCGCTGCATTTTTTGCGCGCTGCTGGAGCGGCGCGCACGCTGCATTTTAGCGCGGCTGTTGGAGCCAGCGCTGGTGGCCGCGCAAAACCAGGCGAACGGCGCGCGACAAACTAGTTTTTAGCGCGCGGCGTGAAGCGCGGCTGTTGGAGATGCTCTTAGTTGCTATACAAATTGGTGTCGGATAAGCTCAGGTGTCTTAAGAATGCGAGTCTATTTCGACTCAAAAGTAGTGTTTGTAGCTATGGTATATAACTGGTGTGAAGACCAATGGATCAAAAAAGGGGATATCCTTTTGGCCACACAAATGAAAGTTGACAACTGAGTTATGTTGTAACCCTATTAGTGTGTTAGACTTGATTCATCTTTTAAAAAAATGCATGCTGATCATTGTGCTTCATGTTAAACTTCTAACTCATGTGACATTCCTGGGTTACCATGAACCTTAATTATTAAAGGATACTCTACAACACCCGCAAAAAAAGGATACTCTACACTCGAAATTATTTTCATTTGTTTCTTGCTAGATTAGGTAATTGTAAGGGCAGCTAAACTGGCTCACACTAGTAGAAAAGAGGGCTTTGGTTCAGGCCGGGTCAGCCCATTAGTCCCGGTTCAGTCCAGAACCGGGACCCATGGGGCACAGGTCCCAGTTCGTGAGGCCCGGGGCCTGCCGGGCCTCGTGGGGGCATTGGTCCCGGTTCGTCTGGCTCCTTTGGTCCCGGTTGGTGGGATGAACTGGGACCAATGGGCCTCGCTCCTGGCCCACCATCATTGGTCCCGGTTGGTGGCTTGAACCGGGACCACAGGCTGCCCTTTAGTCCCGGTTCATGCCACGAACCGGGACCAATGAGGTGCCTATATATACCCCTCGCCCGCGAGCAGAGCACTACATTGCTCTGTTTTTCTCTGGCCGGCGAGGGGAGGGCTTTGTGGTGCTCTACCTCACCTCCTACGCACATGAGGTGTTCGATGAAATGCCCGAGCCACACTAGTTAAGCTTTCTCGTCTCGAAGCTCGACCTTAAAGCTCCATTTTCCTCGAGATTTGTCAAGGTTTAGCGGCCCGTCACGTCCCATTCCCGTCTTCACCGCCGTCGATCGCCCGCGCCGATCTCGTCGCCGGCACCACCGTGGTGAGCCTCTTGTTCTTATCTTCTTTCTGAAAGAATTTTTTTACTTTAGATAAATACTTGTCTAATTTTCTTACTATTTTATTGCTTGTTATTATATAGTGCGATGGTTTTGGTATCCGCCCCCGTCGGCCCTCGTCCTGTCTATGATTCAGATGTGGTATATATTATCTTTATAACTATTGGTTCATTTATTGTTTATGAAAATTATGCCGACCCACATGATGTGCCACCAACTGGTACCAATGGGTTTGCTATATAAGCCAGCACTTGTGAAAATTTCGTCAGTTCTTTGATCCCTCCGTCGCCGTCGCCGCGCCCTCGCCGTCGCCCCGCCCTTGCCGTCGCTGCGCCCTCGCCCGACGCCGTC